>NC_045554.1:15980285-16090285 GCF_009769535.1 Thamnophis elegans
AAAGAGCAGGCAGGGTTGATCTCCTCTAGGACTGACCAGTTTGATTGCCTTGCAGTCCAAGGGACTCACAGGAGTCTTCTCCAGCACCAGAGTTCGAAGGCCTCCATCCTTTGGCGCTCAGCCTTCCTTATGGTCCAAACTTCATATCCAACCATTGCAACTGGGAAAACCATGGCCTCAACTATATGGACTTTTGTTGGCAGGATGATGTCTCTGCTTTTTAGTATGCTGTCTAGATTTGCCATAGCTTTCCTCCCCAGGAGCAAGCCTCTTTTAATTTCTTGGCTGCAGTCCCCATCTGCGGTGGTCTTGGAGCCCAGGAAAATAAAATCTGTCACTACCCCCATCTCTTCTCCATCTATTTGTCAGGAATTGAAAAGGCCGGATGCCATGATCTTAGTCTTCTTAATGTTGAGGCAAGCCACCTTTTGCACTCTCCTTCTTCACCCGCATCAAGAGGCTCTTTTCAGGTATTTTCAGGAATAAGGGTCCCCTTCATTAGGAGAATGGTTCTTCTGTAGAGTTAAGTATTAGCACCCATTATATTGATAGGTTCCCGAACAAGAGATTTTTATAGACCCTTATTTAAGAAAAACTAGTTCTAGGAATAATAGACCAGGGTTCCTTCCTTGGTCTAACCCAATTATGACTTTTTTTTGGTGTGGGTGCCTCAATCCAGATTTTCAGCTGTGAAGACCATCAATTATAGTTAGAGAGGTATCCTAACACAGCTTAAATCAATCAATCAATGCATGGTTGGACATGTTGACCTTTTATTACCAGTTTTCTGATCATACAGTGATAGTACAGAGGTTCTTGATCTTGTATATGAAATTCTCCTTGTTTAGACCTTGTTGTGGCAGCAGATTTAGACAATGAGGAGGTTGGGAGGAACATGGGCCAGTCCTGGGGGCCGAGGAAAGCTCAGATGAGGGCTCTGCGTCAGACGCAGAGAGGGAGCTAGACAGCAGTGAGACGGAGGAACAGCTGGAGCATGTTCCTAGTGTGTGCATGTGCAGAGCTGCCAGAAGACAAGAATAACTATGAAACTTTAGAGTAAAGCCACATCTTGGAGGTAATTGGCCCTTCCCATATGAAACAAAAGAGGAGCAAATGGGGAGTGGGCTTTTGTAGGAAACCATTCATTCATTCAGTCATTTGAAGAGTGGAAAGTTCTGTTTGTGACTCTAAGAGACTCTATGCCAAGTGTTGCCTTGCCCTGCATTTGGAAACTAGTTATCGTCAGCTCACCAAGTGAGATAATGTTCGTGTTGATAAATATTCCCCAGAGCTAGGGTGGGGCTTCACTAGCAGCGGTGGCTAGACCACAGATTTCCACTGCTCTCCTCTCCTCTGCCTTCTGTGCATCCACGCATCAGGCACTCTGACCCAGCTGTTCCTCCTCTTCCCCATCAGCCACCTCCAGACTTGGGGGCTGTTGACTCTCCATCTGAGGCTGATGGACGGCACAAGCTCCACCTCTGTCTCTCTCTCTCTTTGCCAGCCCCATTCCCTCTTCCCCCTTGGAGCTCTCAGGTTGCCTTGATGCTGACCCTGATTCCCACACCTACTCCTCCTCTGATTTGGCTGCTGGTCCCAACATATACAGAATGCAATAATTATTATTAAGTGTGATGTTGTACAATAATCTCTCTCTCTCCCTCTTCTTCTCCCCCCCCCTCTATCTCCAACAGACTGGTAGATTATGGAAATCAGATGATTGGAGTTTAACTGGATTGTGTACCTGTGTGAGGCTGTACCTATTTCTTGAATCTAATGTATATGCTTGATTATTGTTTTAATTCTGAACCTGCTGGCCAGTAACTGGATTGTGTATTTAACAGTCTTTCTAGAGATGATCACATCTGCTTATGCTTAGTCAACAGTTCAATGCCACATAGAATGCCTTCTGTGACTTGAATGCATTTTATCTTAGCAAATATAATTGTCCATAATGGATTGCTTTACCAAATTTTAAAGCATCCAATTAAAACTTCTGTAATATGCTACAGCAAGATTTTGAGATGGTTTTGGTGTGTCATCTTTATTTTCCCTTTACCATTCACATTCAGAGAAGTCAGTAATTGAATAGCTGTGGCCCTCATGGACCACACCTTCTCTCAGTGTTGACACAGAGCCAACACAGCGCAGCAAAGTGTGAAGTGCTATCAGTATCCAACAGATCCATTTTTTCCATTCTTCCCCGGGTCTTGATGCATATTTAAAAATAAGGGAAGTGAGAGAATTAGACAGTGAGAGAGAAAGACATTTTAGAAGGACTATGCAAAACCCCTTCTTGTTAAGAATCCTTAACAAAATTGCTGGACATGAGGCTTGTGCTGTAGGAGATAATCAAGCTGAGCCGAAGGGTGGGGTCAAATGCACCATTAGTTTGGAATCTCTATGCCTCCTTAAGAAATCTAGGTCCATCCTCCATGAATTCCATTGACTCTTATCTGGTGCCCATTTGTCTTCACTGTTAGTAATTCAGATTCTTGTACATAAGTAGCATGAGATAAACTTGTATTTTTGAACTCTATCCTAACTCCTCACTTCTAGCATCTGACATGTAAATCCAATTAATGAGATTGTCCATAAAATTCTCTCTCTCCCTCCCTCTCTCTCTCTGTCTCCTTTCTTCCATTTTTCCTTCCTTCTTTCCTTTTTTCTTTCTCTCTCTCCCGCCCCTCTCTCTGTCTCCTTCCTTCCTTCTTTTTTTTTCTCCCTCTCCCTCTCTCCCTTTCTGCCTCTCTCTCCAGCTAGCTAGATTATGCCACCTATCTCCCCTACAAGGTGACTCTGGGAACCTTATGGTTTATGACTGTTTATAGCATGCTGAATAAAGCATGATTGAATAAGGCTTCATGTATCCTGTTAAACCAAGACAACCTTTTTTGACAATCCAGAATGGTTGTGTTCCAGCAAAATCCAAACTATATTATAATGTCATGCATGATCCAGGATTGGACTCATGGGGTGAATTCGATGAACTTTTACGGAACACCAGATCAGGGCTTCTGCAGACTGAGCACTGATTTCCTACTAGGGAAGTACAAAGACTTCTGGATGCGAGCAGGTCCCTTAAATCATGGAACTAGATGGGCCTCCTGAGTCCTTCTTGAAGATTTTTCCAAGTTGATTTTGCATGAATACGCCTATATCATCCCTTGGCCTTGATGGTAGCCCCAGCAGAAGGTTGTCTTTTCCATCTTCCCACTTCATTGTCTGTGATGTTCCTGTTGCATATTTACCATCATAAGTAGAATATATTAATTCCTTTAATCCTTATGAAGAAATAATCTACCCCATGGCCCCTGCATCTCTTAACATTCTACAAATGATGTTGTATTTGATTTCTAATAGGCTTTATTTGGCATGCATATGAAAGAGCCTAATGCTATTTTTTTAAACGTTTTTGGAAGAGAAAGAATTTAAATAAGACTCCAAAATACCTGCTTGGAAAAAACATCAGGATGGAGGTATAAGTAGGGAGGTAGCGTTAAGAAAAGCCGGCTCGGTTATATTTTCAACATTTTGGTTTACAACGTTAGCATGTAAAGCTTCACTCCTGATAAGAATTAATTAGAATTAAAGCTGCCATTTGCATACTTAATGTTACTCCATTGTTTTCCTTTATGAATTATCTTTTATGTTCCTACATTCTCCATAAATGATCTATGTTTTGAATATTTGTTTAAATACTGCTTTGTGGCAAGGAGATTAGGAGTTTCGGGGTTGTTTTTCTTCAAACAATTACAAAAGAAAACAGAGTGGGTTCTTCATATTATGAATAAGTGTTAGCTTTGTGTGGTTTAAATTAAATATCCTTATTGGTTAACTTGCTTCTCTGGGTGTGGGTGTACATAAGTAGTGGTGGAATAAGTAGATCAGTTCACATAATGTAAGTGTAAGTGTTCTGAGTAACACAACCACCAAAAGCAGAACTCCAAGGCAACTAGATTCCTCAAAGAACATGGTTATTGGATGTGTCATATCGCCACAGCCAGTGAAAACCAACTCTGAAAGTTCCCGCAGTTTTAGCCTAATTAAAAGAGTAAATGTTTCTTTCCTCAGATGTCAGTGGTCACATTGCCCAATGAAAGTAAGTGGCAGGCTGCTTGGTCATCCTCTCCTCCTTCCACTGACACCTGTTGGGATGACCTTGGTTCCCACAAGAAAACCTTTTTGTTTTGACTGTTAGCCAATCTATCTACTTCACCCTCCCTTCCCCCCTTCAGAGTTGGTGGCAACTAAGAGGCAGCATAAGATGGCTTCAGCCAGTTTCACTTCAGAGTTGATAGTAAGTGTTTGTATTTCTCTGCCCTTTGAATCTTGAGATAGTGTTATAACTTCCAGTTAAAATCTACTTTGCTGTATTTGAATTTTCTTGGCCGAAGAAGTACTGAAAAATTGGAAGAGGCTATACTAATGTAAAAAATTATGTAAAATGTAAAAAAAGATGTTGAGATTCTAGAAAGAGTGCAGAGAAGAGCAACAAAGATGATTAGGGGACTAGAGGCTAAAACATATAAAGAACTGGGTATGTCTACTTTAATGAAAAGAAGGACCAGGGGAGACATGATAGCAGCGTTTCCATATCTCAGGGGCTGCCACAAAGAAGAGGGAGTCAAGCTATTCTCCAAAGCACCTGAGGGCAGGATAAGAATCAATGGGTGGAAACTAATCAAGGAGAGAAGCAACCTAGAACTGAGGAGAAATTTCCTGACAGTCAGAACAATTAATCAGTGGAACAACTTGCCTCCAGAAGTTGTGACTGTTCCAACACTGGAAGTTTTTAAGAAGAGATTGGATAATCATTTGTGATGCAGTGATGTAGGGTTTCCTGCCTAAGCAGGGGGTTGGACTAGAAGATCTCTAAGGTCCCTTCCAACTCTGTTATTCTATTCTATTCTGATAAAGTTAAATGAGAGGGAAGCCAATTAAAAGTGTGTCTATCACAAAAACCAGCCTCTAACATCATATTTTATGATGAACGATTGATGGATCTAGGTATGTCTAGTCTAAGGAAGAGAAGGAGATCAGAGGCGATATGATAGCAGTCTTTCAGTACTTGAGAGGCTATCACAGAGAAGGTGAGGCCATCTTATACTACAAAGCACCTGAGGGGAGGACGAAGTAATGAGTTGAAGATCATCAAAGAAATATAGGATAATAATATAGGATCTTCTTCTTATGCAGTAGAGTAGAGTAGAATAGAGTAGAGTAGAGTAGAGTAGAGTAGAGTAGAGTAGAGTAGAATAGAAGAAATAGAAATAGAAATAGAAATAGAAATAGAAATAGAAATAGAAATAGAAATAGAAATGAATATAAATGAATAGAACAAAACAGAACAGAATAGAATAGAATTCTTTATTGGTCAAGTGGGATTGGGCACACAAATTTGTCTTTGGTGCAGATGCTCTCAATGTACATAAAAAGACAAGATACATTCATCAAGAATCATAAGATGCAACACTTAATGATAGTCATAGGGTACAAATAAGCAATCAGGAAACGATCAATCAAAACAATTCACCCTTCTTTTTTATGCTCTATGTCCCATTTTGAAGCATGCCTCTGGATCTCATATTGGCCTCATTTTTGTTTTCTAAAATAAAAATGGTGGGTGTCTCCAATCCACTTTGGGAGTAAGAAAAATGTATGCCACAAACTGTATCTGTTCTATGATAATTGGTCATGAGTGTCTTTTTATGAACAGGAAAACTTTGCATGGAGAGCATTGTTTTTTAAAAAATCCAACACTGATTTCAAATTCCAAATAGTGTATTGGCTCAAAATATTTTCTCTGCCCTTCAAAAAGGAGAAGCTTTTGAGTTGACCTTGACTCTGGGACACAATCAGACATTCTCCTGGAGAAAGTATGGAAATAGTATGTCACTGCCATTTTCCAACATGTTCCTTCTCAGTGTAGCCTACAACCTGGACTTCTCTATAATCTAACAGTTCTGATATTACGTAGCTTTTTGAGATCAAGTCAGGATTGGCTAGATGTTTCCACTTAGGGGCTTTCCTTATCTACAATGTAAGTTCCATTGACTGTACATTTCTACTCTCCCCAGTTCTACAGTTGGCGTCTTGACCCAGCTCCCCAAACATAATAAACCCTCTGAAGATTCCTTTAATTAGGAGCACTGGCAGCCCCAGCAAAAAGTTTCTCTCTCAACTCAGGCTAGCAAGTCCATCCAGCCGGGTTTATGTCACATCTATTCATCTCCACCCCCTTCCTTTTAACCTCAGATCTAGGGTGGGGCTTCACTACCAGCGGTGGTTCTTCTGTCCCAAGGACCAGTCCACGGATTTCCACTGCTTTCCTCTCCTCTGCCTTCTGCACAGCTACATATCAGGCACTGGACCCAGTTGTTTCTTCTCATCTTCATCAGCTCCCTCTCCCTCTCCCTCTCCCTTTCCCTCTCTCCCCCCTCCTCCCTCCCCCTCTCTCTCTCTCCCCTAGCTCCATTCCCTCTTCCCCCTCTGAGCTCTCAGGTTGCTTGATGCTGACCCTGACACCCACGCCTTCTCCTCCTCCTCTCAGCTGCTGGAGGGGCTGGCGGCCGACAGGTCACAACAATTGGAATTGTTTGCAGGAGAATGCAAAATTAAGGACTAGAGTTCATCTGGGGCCTTATTAATCCTCCCAAGTTCTTCCCTCACTCCCAAAGTGAGACCAAGAAACCAGTATGACAGTGTTGGTGCGAATCCACTGACACCATGTTTACAAAAGCTCAGATTTCTTCAAACATCTCTCTATAAGCAGCAGCTTGATATGTGAGGATCAGCAGGAGGAAGGTTTTCATGGCAAAGCGATAACCACTTCCGCTTATAGATCAAGACAGTGTTTTAAGTCGGAGCTGCAGGAGCTTCCACAACACTTAGCAATCCCATTCATATCATGTGCGGTGTAGTTGAAAACCCAAGGATACATTTCATCCCGTTGCGTCTCCTATGAGAGGTCAAGCATATCTGTATCAAAAGCTTTTTTTATTTTTTATTTTTTTCATTTGAATAGCCTTCTATGATCTGTGATTTAATCAGGGTCTTGTGAAAAGGGGCTTTCCCCCTTTCCAACCCCCCCTTTTAAAAAAACTAAAAAAAAGGATTAGCCTGGGAACCCACTGAGGCATCCTCTCTAATCTCCTTCTCTCTTTGAGGGCCAAATCATCACAGGTTTTCCTGACATGAAAATGACATTAGAGTTGACAGACACAAGGACTTACATTTTGTCAAATCCTGAGCTGTGTCTCTAAAGTTGCGGGGAGGGGAGGGGGAGGAGGGCAATCCAGAGGCTCCCATCTTTTTCAATTGCAACAGAAGAGGCTCCGTGCAACAGACAACCCCCCCCCCCCCCCCTGCGAAAGGTATAAGGAAAAAGTGAATAAAGATGAGCCCAGACTCACAAACTGCTTTTGCTCCAGGCTTGGTTTTAATGAGCTATTCCCTAATGACTTGTCCCTGCAACTAGCTTTAGGCCTAAACAGATGAGGCAGGGGTTCTGCTAAATTTTTGATGGGGTTTGCTTGGGTTTTTATGAGCGAGCAAGCAGCCAGAAAGTACAGGGTTGTGCCATGAATCTTTTACGAGAGCTGGATTGTTGTTCAACTTGTCAACAAGGTTTTGTAAGACCTGATTTCTACTCGAAGAGGCTGGCACGCTGTAGTAAGTGGGATTGACAAAGGTAGCGATGAGAAGAAGAAGAAGCCAGCTCCACCGTGGAGGAATTTTATTCATTCAGGAACAGATAGTCAAAGCCTGGATGACTTTCTTAATGATTACACAAAATCAACATTGAGATGCAATCAACGCTATCAGTGGATCGGGGTTCCCCCCCTCAAAATTATATATATATATATATATATATATATATATATATATATATAGATAGATAGATAGATAGATAGATAGATAGATAGATATTATATATATATATATATATATATATATATATATATATATATATATATATATATATATATATATATATATATATATATATATATATGTTATATTTATGCTGATAAATAAATAAAGGGAGACTAGTATAGATCTATTTCAAGCTATTTAGCTCTCATCAGCTAGCCATACCCTATGTTGGGAATCGAACCTGTGCTCTATTGCCTCTCAGGCAGATGTGTTAACCATTGAGCTACAAGGCTCGACTCCTTATCAGCCAGCCAGGGTGAGAGGTATATATTTAAAGTCACAACCCCTGGTATGCCCAAATATGGGAGGAAGGTCACACTTCCACTTCCACATATATACATATACATATACATATACATATACATATACATATACATATACATATACATATACATATACATATACATATACATATACATATACATATACATATACATATACATATACATATACATATACATATATATATATATATATATATATATATATATATAGTGTCACAACCCCTGGTAATATATGTGTGTGTGTGTGTGTGTGTGTGTGTGTGTACACCTATACGTATACCTATACGTGTACATACACACACGAAAACACATACACACACAACTATTACATGAGTATTCTCTAGTTGATGGCTTTAGAAAACTTGGTGGTTTTTTTAAAAAAAATATTTCTGATCTTATGAAAAAGATATGGTAAATTCATGTCTGTGATAGCAGGTTGACGTAGTGTAGCATAGTATAATATAGGTATTGGTATTGTTATTGCTTTCATATCTAATAGTAATACTATCATATCGTATAGTGTAGCATAGCCTTTATTGTCATTGTACATCATGTATACAATGAAATAGGTTTTAGTCTCACTGGTGCAATCCATGACAAAAATACAAACAACATAAATAGTATAAAGAATAATCCCTATGCAAGTAATTAGAGGGAAAAAAGAAAATGAAAGAAAATGAAAGACTAGCCATATGTTTTTGCGTGTGCGTGGAGTGATTGTTGTGTACGTTGAGGAAATAAATAGGTATTCCTCGACTTACGACCACAATTGAGACCAAATGTTCTAAGCAAGACATTTGTTAAATGATTCTCACTGCCCCATTTTACGACCTTTCTTAGTCCATTTCTTAAGTGAATCGCTGCAATTGTTAAATTAGTAATACCATTGTTAAGTGAATCTGGCTTTCCCATTTGTTCATCAGAAGGTCACAAAAAGTGATCACACGTGACCTTCAGCAAAAGTCCAACCCCGGCCCAAGCAGGAGGCCCTACACCATTTTGGACAGATGGCAGTCCAGTCCCTTCTGGAAAGCCTCCAGTGATGAAGCTCCTATAACTTCCGAATGCAACTTCTGTTCCATGGGTTGATTGTTCTCACTGTCAGAAAATTCTTCCTCATTTTCCGGTTGAATCTCTCCTTGTTCAGTTTCCATCCATTGTTCTTTGTCTGGCCTTCAGGTGCTTTGGAGAATAGCTTGACCCCCTCCTCTCCGTGGCAGCCCCTCAAATATTGGAAGACTGCTATTGTGTCTCCCCTGGTCCTTCTGTTTACTAGACTAGCCATGCCCAGTTCCTGCATTCATCGTATGTTTGTTTTTAAGAGTTTTCTTTTTTAAAAAAAACTCTTGCCAGTTTACAGAGAAGCTAATCACAATATGCTTTATTGCAATGTTTCTCAACCTTGGTAGGTTTAAGACGTGTGGACTTCAACTCCCAGGAGTCTTTATCCTGGCTGGGGAATTCTGGGAGTTGAAGTCCACCCATCCTAAAGTTGCCAAAGTTGAGAGACACTGGTTGCCAGCAAGGTGCAAATCCAGTCCAGGTGTATCAGAGGTGGGTTCCTACCAGTTCGCACCTTTTCAGTAGAACCAGTTCATCAAATCTACCGAACCGGTTAGAACAAGTTCCACCAATGGACCCGGAAAGCAGGTCACACCTACAGAAGAGGTTCCAAAAATTTTTGAAACCCACCACTGGTCCTTGGATATGTTTATTCTACACTATCATGCTCATATTTATAAAACTCAGTGCCTCTGTGAAAGGTAAGGATGACTACTGCGTTTGTGGTGCAATCAGAACATTCCGTGTGTTGAAGTTGTTTCAAAGCAAACCAAAGATGCCTTTTAAAAACAAGTTTACATCATATTCTTATGCATGCCAGTGCTGTGTGTGAGGTAATTTAAGGTGGTTCTGACAAGTGTCATCGGCATCTTCATATCCGGTCACATGGGCAGCAAGCCACTCCCACAAAGGAGGCCACACCCACAGAGTAGGTTCGAACAATTTTTGAAACCCACCACTGAGGTGAATATTAGAGAAACTGCTGCAAAAGAAGGCCCATTTAGGGAAAATTGCATACAAGAGGCTTACTCTGGAGAACGGTATCCTTGGAAGATCCATGTGAGATTACTGTGGCACCTCTTGGATGAAATCAGAAGAAATAAAATCTACAGGCTTAGAGTGACACAGAAACAAAACGGAGTTGTTTGTGCACTCCTATCCTTAAATCCCAGAAATATAATGATTGAATTAAGTGCCTGCTTTCAGTCCTAGCATCAGATACAGATGGGGGAATAGTCCAGTTATTTTAAGGTAGAGGGGGCGAGGGCAGGATTTTGGGGTGATCATATTTGTACAACTGGAGATGTTTTATGGTTCAAATGGTGGGAATGCCACTGGTAGGAAGACTCCAATAATAGGGCAAACTGTAATACAGAGGTATTACAGTTTGTATTATGGTACAGGAAAGGGTCTAATCTAATAAAAAGAAGGACTAGAGGGAGGGGACATGATAGCACTGTTCCAAAATATGTGTTCTGACCCTCGGCTTCCCCAAAAAACAGAAGCAGGTTCCTGGTCCCGACAAAACCCCTTTTATTAAATGAATGTGAATTCATCTCACCCACCTCCAGCAAAGGCCTGGCAAACAGTCTGTCAAAGGTGAAGTTATGACCACAGACCTCATTTAGCTTGGAAAGCTGCCATGTAAATATTTTCCATATGAGGTGCTGTGCAAGGAAAAACTGGGCACAGAGTCTCTGAGATTCATGGACAGATCTTCACACTCCTGAAACGAATGAATGAATGAACAAACAAGCAAACAAATTGCTTCCTGCAAAAGCCCACTCCCCTTTCACTCCTCTTTTATTTCTTATGGGAGGGACCAATCACCATCCAAATGTGGTTTTACACCCAAGTTGACCCTGATTTCTGAGCTGTTCTTTTCTTTTGGCAGCTCTGCGCATGTGCACACTGGGAACAGGCTCCAGCTGTTCCTCTGCCTCACTGCTGTCTAGCTGAGAACTGCCAGATGGCCTCAGCCCCATCTCTGCCTATGATGCAGAGCCCTTGTTCGAGCCTTCACCAGCCTCCAGGACTGGCTCATGTTCCTCCCCAACCTCCTCACTGTCCGACTCTGCTGCCAGCTTCGTTGGCTGCTGGCAGGCCACAACAATATGAGAGGTTCCTACAAAGACGAGGAGGTCAAACTATTTTCCAAAGTGCCAGAAGGCAAGACAAGAAACAATGGTTGGAAAGTAACCAAGAAGAGAATTAACCTAGAACTAAGGAGAAATGTCCTAACAGTGAGAACAATCAACCAATGGAATAGCTTGCCTGCAGAACTTGTGGGTGCTCCATCAGTGAAGACTTTCAAAAAGATTTAGATTTTAGATTTAGATTTTATTAGCATTTGTAGGCCGCCCTTTTCCCTGAGGGGACTCAGGGCGGCTCACATAAAATCAGGGAAGGGAAAGTCCAACAATGACATAGACACATATAATAAAAGTAATAAACAACATACATTCATCATTCGGGAGGGGCGGCTATCCTTGTCCCCAGGCCTGACGGGCTAGCCAGTTCTTCAAGGCTGTGCGGAAGGCCTGGACGGTGGTGAGGGTACGAATCTCCACGGGGAGTTCGTTCCAAAGGGTCGGGGCTACTACCGAGAAGGCCCTCCTCCTTGTAGTTGCCAGCCGGCATTGGCTGGCCGATGGAATACGGAGGAGGCCCAAAAGAGACTGGACAGCCACTTGTTTGTAATGATACAGGGTCTCTTGCTCCAATAGGGGGTTGGAATAGACAACCTCTGAGGTCCCTTCCAACTCTACTATTTCATGTTCTATGTAGAGCTTGCCAATTGCACAATTTGATAAAAGCACAGTTCTGTGAAAAGAACCTCCAGGTGAGAGCTTGTAACCGTTCAGGTTCCTCTTCAATTAATATGGGGTGGGGTCTATTTACTGCATCCCACAAAGTTTAATCTCTTTGCTGGGATTAAACCTGAAAGAGGTCTGACTCAGATGAATCCCACTCCCCTTTTTAATACATGTCATTGTTCCACTTAATTACATAGATTGTCTTTCTGGCTTATAAATTCTCCCCAAGTTTGCGGTCTGGAAAAATTAAAAAATGCAAGTTCAACAGTCTGGAATGCATTTTCGGGAAACTGCCTGTGTGCACATTTAACAAATTTAATAAGCCTTCCTTGCTTCAGTTGCCTCCTATAGGTTTTTGCATCCCGCCCTGACATCCGCCCACTGGACTGGAAATCTGGTGTTGAACAGAGGGGAGCAAAATCAATGACTTCTCCCCCCCCCATTCTCCCCCCCCAATGGGTGGCCAAGTTCCTCTCATTCACGAGAACTGACATTTGTGCAACAAGGGTATCCGTGCATTCGTATATCGCTCCTTCCTCACTGGTTGTAGTAATTGGGGAATTGTAGCAAGAGGAAAGCAGTGGCTCAGTGGCTAAGACACTGAGGTTGTTGATCGAAAGGTCGGCAGTTCAGTGGATTGAATCCCTAGGGCCGCATAACGGAGTGAGCTCCCGTTACTTGTCCCAGCTTCTGTCAACCCAGCAGTTTGAAAGGACATTAAAAATGCTAGTAGAAAAACAGGAACCACCTTTGGTGAGAAGGTAACAGCGTTCCGTGTGCCTTTCACATTAAGTCATGCCGGCCACATGACCACAGAGATATCTTCGGGCAGTGCTGGCTCTTTGGTTTTGAAACAGAGATGAGCACCTTCCCCTAGAGTCGGGAACGACTAGCACATATGTGCAAGGGGGGGCTTTACCATTTAGCAAGAGGAAAAGGGGAAACCAGAGTGCCGATAACTGCCAGTTTTTTTTTCTTTTTTTGCTTTTTAATCCCATTTCATACCCCAATGAAATGTGCAGTTCCCTGTTTTTTTGAAGCTCTTACAGCCATACTGATTCCATCCTTATCTCACACGTGCTTTTCATCAAAAGCGTTAATTAATTAAGTTCCCAAGGAGGCTTCCCTCCCTACCTCCCCCACCCCCAATCCCCATACAAAAAAACCAGCCTATATATGTGCAGTGATTAGTTTCGAGAAGGCAACATAATATAAAGTCATCTTTTGTTCAAAGCAACATCATTTGCTTTGAATCGTTTCCTTTTCATCCCTGCAAGTTTAACATTAATTAACATCCCTCTTAAAGAGGTAGGAATGATGCTGTGTATTATTTAAAGTGCCAGCTGGTTTGAACACTTGTCAAATCAGATCTGATAGGAAAGGAGATGGGCGAGCACTTTTCCTTCAATAGAGTCCTCTTAGTTTCAATATTTGGGGGTAATTGTGACTTCTTAACCAGAAAGAATCTGGGTGCTTGAGAATGCTAGTAAAAGATGCAAAAGGAACAAAAGAAAAATAATTGAAACATATTGGCAGGGTTTATCTATCATACTAAGCCATGGTTTATTGAATTGTTAACTGTTGTTAAATAAGCCATGGTGGTCTGGATCACACACAATCCTAAATCCTTTGAAACAGAGATGAGCACTGCCTCCTAGAGTCCGGAATGACTAGCGCATATGTGTGAGGGGAACCTTTACCTTTAGAAGGGACGTGGTGGCTCAGTGGCTAAGACGCTGAGCTTGTCAATCAGAAAGATCGGCAGTTTGGCGGTTTGAATCCCTAGCACCATATAACGGAGCTTCCGTTACTTGTCTCAGTTTCTGCCAACCTAGCAGTTCGAAAGCATGTAAAAATACAAATAGAAAAATAGGAACCACCTTTGGAGGGAAGATAATAGCCTTCTGTACACCTTCAGCATATAGTCATGCTGAAGTCACGGAGACTTCTTTGGACAGCACTGGCTCTTTGGCTTTGAAACGGAGATGAGCACCACCATCTAGAGTTGGGAATGACTAGCATATATATATACGAGGGAAACCTTTACCTTTACCTATCATGCTAAGCCGTGGTTTATGGAATTATTAACCATTATTAAATAAGCCATGGTGGTCTGGATCACACAAAATCCTAAACATCATAATTGCAATTTTAAAAGCCCAATTGGCTGCGTTCAGGGTTTGTGGGAAAACTAAACTCAACAAATCAGATTATAAGGCTGAATGAAAAATAAGTCAATGTCTTTAATGTGGCAGGGTTCATTTATGTAACCGGGGCCACATTGTAGGTGAGGAACGACATTGCTTGAAGGAATCATGGTGCAATTGGACATTTAGTGATCAAAGGAGATTTAGAGCAGCAATTTGGTTAGGAGAATACCCAAGAAGAATTTCAGAGAGCTTTAAAAATCAGACTGCAGAAAATCAGGAACATCTCAAGTCAACCCTTCTATTCCTATGGTGTTGAAATAGAAGTCAATCTGGAACCTATGAATAGGTTCATATTCCCAACCTCCAGAAATAAGAACAATACTCTCTTGGATATAGGTGTTGACACATCAAAAATGAAGCTATGCTGAGTAAAGTTACTGACAATTTTAATCCACCATAGATTTGTCTAAGCTTTTTTCCAAGTTGCCTGCATTGGTGGCTTTCACTATTTCTCATGTTTGTCCTTTCCACCAATAAGCTACAAACTGTATGAAGAACTATTTCCTTTGATCCCTCTGGTGGCGCAGTGGTTAAATGCAGCACTGCAGGCTACTGCTAGATCAGCAGGTCAGCGGTTCAAATCTCACCGGCTCAGGGTTGACTCAGCCTTCCATCCTTCCGAGGTGGGTTAAAATGAGGACCCAGATTGTTGGGGCAATATGCTGACTCTCTGTAAACCGCTTAGAGAGGCCTGAAAGGCCTATGAAGCGGTATATAAGTCTACTGCTATTGCTATTGCTATTTCTGGTGAGGATCTTCAGATAACTCTTGGTTTTATGAGATGTTAACCATTTTTGTCTACATTGTGCATGGCTCTAAACATGATTGAGGTTTTTCTGGTTGATTGCCTTTTAGGTGAAAGATCAGATTCATTGTTGACAACTAACTTTACTAAAAGTCTGTAACTTTTACTAGCTCTGATTTTTGGTTATTTTCACACATCATACTAAGCAATTGAAGGTTTCATTTGATGAATGGATGGATAAACCTCCATGGGTAAACTTCCAGTCATGGAAGTTTATAATATGGTGTTTTACAGTTAGCTTATTGCTTATAATCAAATACCTTGGTCAGGTTATACATTGCATTTCTAGAGGTAGAAACAGAATAGAAATAGAAAAGAATAGAAAAGAATAGAAATAGAATAGAAATAGAATAGAAATAGAATAGAAATAGAATAGAAATAGAATAGAAATAGAATAGAAATAGAATAGAAATAGAATAGAAATAGAATAGAAATAGAATAAAGAGTAGACTAGACTAGGAATAGAACAGAACAGAAGAATAGAATAAAATAGAATAGAAATAGAATGAAGAATAGAGTAGGGTAGACTAGAGTAGAGTAGAGTAGAGTAGAGTAGAGTAGAGTAGAGTAGAATAGAATAGAATAGAATAGAATAGAATAGAATAGAATAGAATAGAATAGAATAGAATAGAATTCTTTACTGGCCAAGTGTGATTGGACACACAAGGAATTTATCTTTGGTGCATTAGGTCACATTCTACTGAAAGATGTAAGTGATAAATCATGATCATAGTCATCATAAAAATACATTCATCATAAACCATAAGATACAACACTTAGTGATAGTCACATGAAGTTTAAAAAGCAATGGATTATAAAATAAATAGGAGGAGGCCTTTTCTTTCACATTAAGTCTGACCAGTGGAATGCATAAAGCATTCCAGATCAAAGTTGATAAGCTTCAGCTTCTATTCTGCCCATCAGTGACAGCTCTTTTCAGACCATTGAAATAGACTTCACTCACCATGGGTTGTTGGTCTTCACCTCTTGCTTCATCTCCCATCCATTGAACAAGGCTGTGTCTCAATAGGCTGCTATTATTCTGTTTGCTCTCTTGCTCATGGCTATACTTAAAACCCAACATTTTTTTCTCCTTTGTGGGTCAAACAGACTCACGTGGAAGAAAAAAAAAGTCTTGTAGGAACATGCTTTTTGTCTGAGGGAAGATAGCAACATTCAGGCCTCCATCCCCTGTGTCTTAACTGCCTTTAAGGAAGTGCAAAGTAATATACAACTGGGTGAATTAATATTTGAAAATGGCCCTCATCACTCATCTTCTCTCTTCCACATTGTTTTGATCCAGTTTGCCCAAGTTGTGAACCAACCACCGTGTTTGCTAGCCCTGTGGCTAATCAGATATGATAAAGCATCAGGGGGAAGCAGAGCCATTATAGAAAAGAAATTTGATTTCTAAAGTAGACAGCATGAACTGGGGACTCAACACAGTTCCTGCTGGTTTGTGTTAGGTATATGTTGATGTAGACAAAGGCTTTGATAGGCTTTCAAGATTCCAGGCTAATGCTCCAACCATTGTTGGAAGAAATATCTGTCTGGCTGAGTTCCAAGCTGAGAGAAAGACAATGGAAATATGGAGGCTGATTGGAAAGATGATTTAATGATGAAGCGGAACCACATGGCGTCTGGGGCATCTGACCCATGGAGCTGAGAGTGAGGGATTTTTTATCTTCTCTTGGGCTTTGCACTTGAGCTTCCTGTTCCTGTGCAAGAACGTGTATTCTATTGGTTGTTGTCAAACTCCATGTAGGGGTCATGTTTGTCTGAGCTAAGTTTGATTGAAGTTTCTGAGAGTGATGCAATGTCCTTAGAATATTGTGCAATGTAGTGAGCTCTGTGTCTTAGTGGCAGGGGTGAAATTCAGCAGGTTCTGTTGGGTTCTGGTAGCAGAAACTTTGAGTAGTTCAGAGAACCAGCGAATACCACCTCTGGCTGCCCCCCAAATGGGGTGGGAATGGAGATTTTTGCAGTATCCTTTCCCTGCCACGCCCACAGAACCTGTAGTAAAAAAAAAATGAATTTCACCACTGCTTAGTGGGTTAATCCTATTATGTCCTGAAGGGTCCTATCTTAATCCCTTCACCATGGAGCTGAAGGTCTTTTGTTTTGGAGATAGGCTGGCCCAGTCTTTCTTAATGGGCACCAAATATCTGCTGTGGGAAAGGAGCTGGGACAGGGTGTTTTTGCCAGAACTCTGTGTGTGTGTGTGTGTGTGTGTGTGTGTGTGTGTGTGTGTGTGTGTCTGTGTGTGTGTGTCTGTGTGTGTGTTATGTTATCACAGGATCCTGCAAATGGCAGCAAATGCAAACCAGTTGCCCCAAATGCTTTCATATGACCACCAGGTGTGGATGCAGCCATCATAACTTTGAAAATGGGTTGTAAGTAGTTGTGGGGAGGTCCATCATAACTTCAAATGGTTGCCAAGGAATCAGTCATTAAGCAGGATCACCTGTAGTTGCTGTCTCTTCCAGATTTTATTGATCGGGTTTGATCCTCTGTGTTGAAGATGTTATAAGTGACGAGGTGATGCAGTGGTTAGAGTTCAGTACTTCAGGCTACTACTGGTGACTGCCGGCTGCCTGCAATATGGCAGTTCGAATCTCACCAGGCTCAAGGTTGACTCAGCCTTCCATCCTTCAATGGTCGGTAAAAGGAGGACCCAGATTGTTGGGTGGCAAGAGGCTGACTCTGTAAATGGCTTAGAGAGGGCTGCAAAAAGCACTGTGAAGTGGTAGATAAGTCTATGTTCTATTGCTATGGCTAAAATACTTCCCCCTGTTCTATTATATGATGAAATACAATAGTTGTTAGTGATGTAATTTTCTCCTTCATTTTCCTCTTCCACCAGTTTTTATCATAAGGTTGGCATAGAACATAAGGGATGTGGTGGCTCAGTGGCTAAGACGCTGAGTTTGTCGATCAAAAAGGTCAGCAGTTTGGTGGTTTAAATCCCTGGCACCGTGTAACAGAGTGAGCTTCCATTACTTGTCCCAGCTTCTGCCAACCTAGCAGTTCAAAAGCACGTAAAAATGCAAGTAGAAAAATAGGAACCACCTTTGGTGGGAAGGTAACAGTGTTCCGTGCGCCTTTTAGTCATTTAGTCATGTCAGCCACATGACCATGGAGACGTCTTCAGACAGTGCTGGCTCTTCGACTTTGAAACAGAGATGAGCACTGCCCCCTAGAGTCAGGAACTACAAGCACATATGTGCGAGGGGAACCTTTACCATTACGATGGCATGAAACAGAAAATATGATGTCAACTGCTGGAAGAAGGTCTAGTTCTGAGAAGGTGTGTCCCTATTTATTAGGGATGAAAAAAGCCTTTCTAGATTTGTTGTTTGATTTTTTAATAATAGCAATAGCAATAGCAGTAGACTTATATACCGCTTCATAGGCCTTTCAGGCCTCTCTAAGCGGTTTACAGAGAGTCAGCATATTGCCCCCAACAATCTGGGTCCTCATTTTACCCACCTCGGAAGGATGGAAGGCTGAGTCAACCCTGAGCCGGTGAGATTTGAACCGCTGACCTGCTGATCTAGCAGTAGCCTGCAGTGCTGCATTTAACCACTGCGCCACCTTGGCTCTTAATGTATTATGTACACGGTTTTTTGAAGAGATAACTTCATCTGCTCTTAAAAGCTGAACAGGATTGACTGTGGTTAGTACTTGGGTGGGGAATCTCCTGAGAATTCCAGTGCTGTAGGTGAAACAGGAGGTCCAAGAATCTTTCTAGAACATGGCAACGGCAAACTGCTTCCATATTGGTACATTGATACCCATGTGAGTCATCTTTCTAAAACCATGGCGATGGCAAACTACTTCCATATTGGTACATTGATACCCATGTGAGTCACCGGGAGCTGAAGAAGACTTATTGTAAGTCACATAAGTGTGCAGAGGAAGGTAATGTGCTTATAACATTTTTGCAATGGAGTATTGAAGGTGTTGAGATTGTATACAAAATAACGGAGACCTTGGAGGCCGTCTACTCCAACCCTCTGCTCAAGCAGAAGACCCTGTACTTGTACCAGTCCAAGCAAATAGTTGTCTAGTCTCCCTTTAAACATCGCCAGTGATCGAGCACCCACAACGTTTGGAGGCAAGCTGTTCTATTGATTAATTGTTATCATCAACAGAAGTTTTCTCTTCATTTCCAGGTTGTTTCTCTCCTTGATTAGTTTCATCCATTGTTCTTGTCCTGCCTTCAGGTGCTTTGGAAAATAGGTTGATGCCCCTCCTCTCTGTGGCATCCCTTCAAATATTGGATGGCTGCTATCATGTCATTCTAGTCCTTCTGTTTGATAGATTCAATACTTCCAGTTCTCTCAATCGTTCATCATATGGTTTAGCCTCCAACCCCCTTATCATGTTTGTTGTTCTTCTCTGCACTCTTTCTAGAGTAGGGGTGTCAAACTCAAGGCCGCAGGCTGGATGCAGCCCACGGGGTAGTTGGATCTGACCTGCAGGGCCACCCTGGAAAC
Source organism: Thamnophis elegans (assembly GCF_009769535.1). Lineage (NCBI taxonomy): Eukaryota > Metazoa > Chordata > Lepidosauria > Squamata > Natricidae > Thamnophis > Thamnophis elegans. The sequence continues at coordinate 15,999,900 of NC_045554.1, forward strand.
AGCAAATAACCAGTCTGTAGTGCATCTGCCAGTGAAAATTGAGATTTGGAGAGCTGTGGGCAAGCACTGTTTTTGCTGGCAGAGGGTTTCAGAAGGCTAAACTAGCCAACACTGAGCTTCTTAGGGATGTGGGCAGCACTTCCAGCTCTGTTTTCACTGGCAGAGGGTTGCAGGAGGCTGTCACAGCTGAAACAGAGCTCAGGAGCCCGTTTTCGCTGGCAGAGAGTGACGTTGAGCTGGCCATGCCCACCCTGGCCACAACTGCCCCAGTCCCCCGAGATCAAACCCCACCCTATGCATCCCTCAATGAAATCAAGTTTGACACCCCTGTTCTAGAGTCTTAACAACTTTTTTGTATCATGGTTCCACTACTGACTTTGCTTATTGGAAGCTGGGTAGGGATGTCCCAAATGGCTATCATGTGACCCCAGGATGCCGCAACCATTTTTAAGTATGTGCCAGTTGCCAAAACACCCAAATTTTGATCATGTGACTTATGGGGATGTTGCAACAGTTGTGAGGACTCATCCTAAATCACTTTTTTTCAGTACCTCGGTAACTTTCAAGAGTCAGTAAATGAAATGTTGTAAATTGAGGACCACCTGTAATTTCAGTCTTAGAAAGGTTCCCCTCGCACATATGTACTAGTCATTCCCAACTCTAGGGGGCGGTGCTCACCTCAAAACCAAAGAGCCAGCGCTGTCCAAAGACATCTCCATGGTTAAGTGGCTGGCATGACTAAACGACGAAGGCGCATGGAATGCTATTACCTTCCTACCAAAGGTGGTCCCTATTTTTCTACTTGCAGTTTTACGTGCTTTCAAACTGCTAGGTTGACAGAAGCTGGGACAAGTAACAGGACCTCACTCTGTTATGCGGTGCTAGGGATTTGAACCGCTGAACTGCTGACCCTTCTGATCGACAAGCTCAGTGTCTTAGCCACTGAGCCACCTTAGAAAACAGCCACCTTAGAAAAGAGTCTTAAAAAAGAGAGAATTGGAGCATCAGCCATTGACCTTGCCTCGGTCATTATTTCCTTGCTGGTCTTCTCCATATATTTGGGATGAAGGCCTGAGATGGAGAATCTCAGCTACCAGCTGTAAGATTTGGAACAAGATCATTGATTTTCTGTATTCAGAAGTATACCTGATGGAGATAAGCTCTTCCGTGGCCTGAAAGTTTTTAATGAACAGGAGATGCAATCTCCAAAGAAGGCAGAGAGAGTTTCTTCTATTCCAGATATATAGTTTGATGGGTCCATCAAACAGAGTCAACGACTAGAGACAGTAATCAGAGGACACTTTGGTCCCAAATTTCTGCTACACTCAGAATAGAATTTCTGCTATATTCTGCAGATAGAAATACACAATTATTTTGCTTTCTCCACACCTCTTATGCCAAAGTCTTTGTCTTTTTTTTCCCCATTGTTCCAGTTTATGCCTCCATTGTAGTTGCTTGGGAACCCGAGCATAGGATGTTACCAAGAGGCCAATTTCAAGCCATAACTGGAGCTGTTCTGACCTAGGCTTCTCCAGCAGCATGAAGCCGAGTCCTTGTCACAATAAACCCTCTTATTTAATTTACAGTGAATTCCTCTCCAGCCAAGTCCCGGCCCACAGTTTTTCAAGATAGTTCACAAATACTGACCTTTATCAAGCTTGGAGAGTGGCCAGTCCTGCAAACTCCACTCCCTTTTCGCTCCTCTTTTATTCCCTATGGGAGGGGCTATTCATGATCCACCTGTGGCTTTACTCCCAAGTCGACCCTTGTTCCTTAGCTGTTGCCTTCGTCTGGCAACTCTGCACATGCGCACACTGGGAACAGGCTCCAGCTGTTCGTCTGCCTCACTGATTCCTGACTTAGGTTGGAGTCAGCCCAAGTTGGAAATCCAAGTTCTGCACAATGGGGTGTGCTACCATTTCTTGCTCCAACTCTGCTCATCTAGCAGTTCAAAAGCATGTAAACATGAACAGATTAATAGGGTACCACTTTGATGGGGAGATAACAGTGTTCTGTGCACCTTTGAGATATAGCCATACTGGCCACACGGCCATGAAAAGTCTCCAAACAATGTTGGCTCTCTCGGCCAAGAAACAGTGTGCCCTAGAGTTAGACATGACAGACAGGGAAAGCTTTATGTATGTGTGTGTGTGTGTGTGTGTGTGTGTGTGTGTGTATGTATGTATGTATGTATGTATGTATGTATGTATGTATGTATGTATGTATGTATGTATTTTGTGTCACAACCCCTGGTATGCCCAAATATGGGAGGAAGCATACTGCTTCCTTTCTCTGTCTATCGGCTCATCACAAGAGACCATCCAGACAGAAAGCCATTATTTTTACTGTTGCCTTTGTTACATTTGTGTTGCATTTATACACACATACATACACACACACGCGCACACATACATATAAATATAGTGTGATTTAACTATGATCACATGCATGTAATAATGTCATAGCTAGACTCAGTTTCTACTGTTAAGAGACTTAAACTAAAACAATTGTGAGTTTCTATTTGAAATACCTTTTTAAAAATCAATTTTATTAATTTTCTATTACTTACATTACTTAGTGGTTAATACATTTTCAAATAACCCTATTTGAAATACTTGAAGTCCCATCTCCTAATCCTTTGGCCTAGAATTATCATTTCTTCATAGTACTGAACTATTTATTGTCAAACAGAAAGAGATGAAGTTTGGGCAAGATATAAAAGAGGAAACAATTACAGATAATGAAGAAACGCAAATTGTACATTATCTGCTAAATTCTGTCATCCACCCGGGTGGAGAAGAATACCACAACGAAGGTGACCAGGTGCCATGCAAAATAGTTCAGAATCCTTTCTCAAGTTTCATCCACAATCTTGCAGCCCTAAACTGGAACATCTGTTTCCATCTCCTTCTCCTTTCCCCATGTGAATGCAGGCTCCTCTTTTTAAACCAAAGCCAAATAACATTTCGGGAAGTTAGGTTCCATGAACATAATTTCCAAAGTTGCATTTTCCCTCTTACCAGAGGGAGCCACTTGTGGAGTACTGTGAAGCTGTTACCATGGGAACTTCACTATCTTGTACAGTAGAAGCCATTTTAAGAACAAGAGGCTGTATCTTAACAGAACCCACACCCAAGGGGTACTTAAGCCACAGTGAGCCAAAAAAGAAGATGACTTAAATGGAGGCTTGAATAACAATCAGTGTTTAATCTTTGATCAAAGTTTAAAGACATGATGATCAGTTGTTCCAAACATACCCAACGATATTCAGGGAAGAACTGCAAAACCTCAGAGAAGCTGTACCCCCTTATATATTGTTTAGAAATGTTAATAAACCATCAGTTGCATCTCCAATTCTGACATCTTTGATTTGTTTATTTCCCTGAACAGGATAGAGCATCTTAATTAGCATCATCACTGTTATATCTTCCTGATCCTCTTCTTTGTCTTGCAAGGAAGGGAATTCTCACAGATCAAAGGTTTCTCACAGATCAAAGGTGTGGGTTTTTCTTTTCTTTTCTATAAAGAGTTTTATTATTTTTCAACTACAAAAATAAACATTCTATCTTTCTTTATGCAGTGTGTCGTCTGGGTACAAACATCTCTGTGCAATATCATTCCTCGTTTACCACATCTTTCACATTCATATTAGCATTATTTCCCTAAGTTAGTATTATAGTATATTAAGCATTTGAACCTTATAAAACTTTTCCATTTTTCTTCTTAATATCTTCTATAATGTTATCATATTAACATTAAACATCATAATTCTCATCATACACATACTAACAGTTTCATCTTAGTTATATCTCTATCTAAATATATTGTCTACTTATTTTTAGCCTCTTCATTTCCAACCCTTTTGGTCTCTCTCCAACCATTGGTAAATACTTCCCAAATTATATAATATTCAGTTTCCTCTTTCTCCTTCATTGCTAATGTAATCTGTTCATTTCTGCACATTCTAATATTTTCCTATCACCTCTCCATCAAGAGCCGATGGTGGCACAGTGGTTAGGGTGCAGTACTGCAGGCCACTTTAGCTGACTGTGATCTGCAGTTCAGCGGTTCAAATCTCACCGGCTCAAGGTCGACTCAGCCTTCCATCCTTCTGAGGTGGGTGAAATGAGGACCCGGACTGTGGGGGCAAGTTGCTGACTCAATTTGCTAAAAAAATTTGTAAACCGCTTAGAGAGGGCTGAAAGCCCTATGAAGCGGTATATAAGTCTAATTAATAAGTCTAATAAATAAATAAATAAATAGTAATCTCTACACTTTTCCAATGTTGTGCCAATACAATTCTAGCTGTGGTTAATACATGAATGATTTAATATACATTCTCTTTATTATAAATATCAGATAGAATTCGTAGCAGAATGTTTCTGGCTTCAGCTTAATACGTTGTTGTATCATCTCTTCCAAAAAGTTGTGGGTTGTTCCAACTCCATTCTATGCCCATACATTGCAAGAGATGGATAAGAGTTCAAATGCAAGGATCGTACATTTTGACAAATGCCAGATATTTTATAGACCCTAATAACAGCATCTGTTAGTTCAGGAAACAGAGGTTTAATGTATCATATATATATTACAAAGGTTTACAGAATAACATGTTTCTACTTATTCTGGTGTACCAGTATTTTATACTCTTGTATTATTAGTAACTCCTTATTAGTATTCCCCTTCAGGAAAATAACTGGCTTCTTTTATTTTTTATTTTCATTTTTACAAACTTCAACAACCAGCTGTTGATTTCAGTTCAGCAGTATGGTTTCTTTTGCTAGTGCTCTCTTGTGTCTTGTCCTGTTGCTTTGCTTTTATCTTTCTCCAGGGTGGGCAGGTGTGGGGGAGAAGGAGGTTGATAAAAACCCAAGAAAATTACCATGACTTCAGAAAGAGTTCAAGCATCCTCTCCAAGCAATTCCTGGGTGATATTATATCCTTATCTGCTTCAGTTGAGATCTTTGACCGGGCCTGCGCTCACTTCCCAATTCCCTAATCTAATCAAACTCTGTGGTCTTTATGGAGGTTCATTTTTTAGCAGTGGAAGCTGTGCTTTAATTGTTACTTGTGCCAGCAGCAATTTTTAACATCTGGGTATGGAAAAAGAAAAAGAAAGGAGGGGAAAATATGTAGGGGGAAGAAAGCTACGAGCAATATAATTCAAGAAGAGTCAAAGGGCAATTGGAAGGAGATATGGTGACTTCTTTATCCAGGATAAAATACCAAAGAATATTGAGACAAAGCAAGATAGGGGGAATCTGCTGGTTTATGACAGGAGTCAACGTATAAGCAGGTAATACATTTATGAGTAACAAATATAGATGAAATAGAGGGATGCAGTGGCTCAGTGGCTAAGACATTGAGCTTGTCGATCAGAAAGGTCAGCAGTTTGGTGGTTCGAATCCCTAATGCCACATAACAGAGTGAGCTCCCGTTATTATCCTAGCTTCTGCCAACCTAGCAGTTTGAAAGCATGTAAAAATGCAAGTAGAAAAATAGGAACTACCTTTGATGGGAAGGTAACATGTGTCTTCAGCATTTAGTCATGCTGGCCACTGACCACGGAGAACATGTTTGGACAGTGCTGGCTCTTTGGTTTTGAAAACTGAGATGAGCACCGCCCCCTAGAGCCAGGAGCGACTAGCACATATGTGTGATGGGAACCTGAACTTTTACCTTTTATGGATTGAAATGTCAGACATAGCTGGTTTGGGGGTGCCCTGTCTATCAAGGTCTCCTGCTTGGACTAGATGCCCCCCAAGATCTCTTCCAACTCTTGTCATTCTGTTATCTCTTTGTTGTTGCTGTTTAAAACATTCTGGATTTAGTCTCAAAGGTGCTTTTTCAAGAGGCAACTGGACTTTCTGGTTTTTCTTTGAGCTGAAGAAGCTTCTTGGATGAGAAGTGAAATGTCTCCTAAGGAAAAAAAAAAACAAGAAAGTCCAGTTGCCTTTTGAAGAATCCCCTTTGGGACAACCATGACCTGGAGGACTGAGAATCTCCATAGACATTCTGGATTTAGCGTACCAGTTGCTTGGTAGCATAAACACTAACACATATTTATTTATTCACATCCTGCCTCAATTCCTGCCAATATATGCACAGATTATGGAAGAATCTGATGCAAATAATAAGATAATAATAGAAATAATAGAAGAATAGGGACACAGTTGTTCAGTGGCTAAAATGCTGAGCTTCTTAATCAGAAAGGTGGGCAGTTTGGTGGTTCGAATCCCTAGCGCGCGTAATGGAGTGAGCTCCTGTTACTTGTCCCAGTTTTTGCCTACCTAGTAGTTTGAAAGCATGCAAAAATGCAAGGAGAAAAATAGGAACCACCTTAGGCGGGAAGGTAACAGCGTTGCATGTGCCTTCGCCATTGAGTCATGCCGGCCATATGACCACGGAAATGTTTTCAGTCAATGCAGGCTCTTTGGCTTTGAAACACCATCCCCTAGAGTTGGGAACGAGTAGCAAACATGTGAGAGGGCAGCCTTTACCTTTACCTTTATAAACACTAACACATATTTGTTGATTCACATCCTGTTTCAATTCATGCCGATATTTGCACCAGATTATGGAAGAATCGTAATTAATCAGGCTTTTCATTGCATCTAATTCTCCATCCTGTTTGCAGGCTGTCTCCAGTTATCACGACAACTGTAACTCAAGGGCTGAGGGTATGATCTCAAGGATGTGGTGTTCATCTCAGTTTTTGAAGGCACAAAACCCTCCTTGCACACCCCTCTGTCTGTTTAGGAACTCAACTTTAAATTGATTTGGATCATGTGCCATTGAATTAGTGCCAGTTCTCAGCAATCACCTGGGTATTGTTCTGACTGATCTAGGCTTTCCAAGAGCACGAAGCAAACCCCTTCTCCCGACAAAAACCTCTTTTATTAATTTACTGTGAATTCTGCTCATTCACATCGAGCAAAGTCTTTCAAGGGAGGATTTACAGTCACAGACCTTATCTGGCTTGGATAGTTGCCAGCCTGATATCTGCAAAACTTGGCAAGGAGTCTCGGAACATCACAAACTAATTAAGTGAACTAATTGTCTCCTACAAACTCCGCTCCCCTTTTGCTCCTCTATTTCCTCTGGGAGGGGCAATTCATCATCCACCCATGGCCTACTTCCAAGTCGACCCCTGTTCCTTAGCTATTCCATTCGTCTGACAACTCTGTGCATGCGCACACTGGGAACAGGCTCCAGCTGTTCATCTGCCTTACTAATGTCTGACTCTGAAGGCAGCTGATAACTGGTAAACGGGCCTGCCCCCCTCTCTGCCTCCAACACAGAGCCCTCACCCGAGCCTTCCCAGACTCCAGGACTGGCCCATGTTCCTCCCCAACCTCCTCACTGTCCAATCTGCTGCCAGTTCCACTGGCCCCTACCAGGCCACAACAGCTATACATTCTCCAAGAAGATCTGCCCCCAGCTTGGTCCTTCAGATCTCCTGCAAAACTCCCTGTTAAAGGAGTTCAGACTGCTGATTGTCTACTTCTTGACTTTCTTTTCACTTCCCCAATGTTACGTATTGTATATAGTTGTCAGTTGAAGTTCTCAGTCTGGTCCTCTGTTGGAGCGGGAAATACTCTCTCCTGATTGGTTGTTTGGCTGAGAGGTTTCCTATAAAAGGAACTGTGTCAGCCAGGGAGTTCAGTTACCTCACAGGCATTAAATAGAGAGCTGTTAGAAGTCACTCCGGCCTCGTCTCACATTCAATCACCCATAACTTAACACCCAATATTGGAAGCTTTTCCAGAGAGTGAAGTCTTTACATAATGCATCTGAAGTAGGATAATTTGAGCCTGAATTTAAATTCAGGACATCTGCAAAAAGAGAAAGGCTACCGGTTGAGGAAAAAGGCCAAGAGGGCACATGGACTCTCTTCATCTACGTTTGAACTGGAACTTTTTTAAAAAAATATTTTTGAATGTCATCTGGGAGAGAGGAGAAGCTGTAATTTTGTGTTCTTTTTTTAGGCTGGAATGTATAAGTTCTCCTATCTGTGTCTGCTTTTGCTCAAACCAACATCCTCTCCCACTCCTTCTCCTATTGTCCTTGTGACTTTGATGGCAGCGGAGCCCAAACCCCAAAGCGGTAAACGCTCTGGCACTTACACCCACTCTTCTGAAATATACTGTACTTTTCCTCAAGGCACCTTTACAATACATGTGATTTCCCCCCCCCCCCTACAAATTCATCAACTTTCCTGACAGAATTGCAAGGGAGGCGCAGAGAAGGTGAATTCTTGGTCTTTCACATTCACAAAAGCTCAGTTGTTTCCTTTCAGAAAAGGTGGATGTCTCTACACAGAACACCATGGTTCCCACTTCAGATTTTTTCCTAGATGTATTTTTTTTTGGTTTAAGTGAAAGAGCCAAGGAAAGAGAAGCTGCTATTGCTCCCCCCAAAAACAAACAAACAAACAAGATTTTAATGAGACTTAAATAGTTTTTGTTTCACACATCAGGGTCAACAAGACTAAAATTGTGTGTGTGTGTGTGTGTGTGTGTGTGTGTGTGTACACACACACACACACACATATATATATGTTGTATTTGTGCTGATAAATAAATAAAGGGAGACTTATCAGCACAAATACAACACAAATGTAACAAAGGCAACAGTAAAAATATTGGGTTTCTGTCTGGATGGTCTCTTGTGACGAGCCGATTGACAGATAATGGAAGCAGTTAGCTTCCTCCCATAATTGGGGCATACCAGGGGTTGTGACACTATATATATATGTGACTTAAATATATATATATATATTTAAACATATATATGTTTAAATATATATATATATATATATATTACGCATATATCTGTCTGTCAGCAGTCTGTTCTGTCTGTGTGTGTCTGTGTGTGTGTTCCAGCATAACTCTGGAATGCTTCGAACAATTTCAACCAAACTTTGTACGCAGATGACTTACTCTCTGAAAAAAAATACTGTGGGAGGTAAGACATCCCTAACACCTCTCGGGATGTGGGTTCTGTTAAGATACAGCCCATTGTGCCTTTAAATGGTTTCTACCATCCATGGTAATGGCTTCACAAGTACTTCACAAGGGGGCTTCCTCTGTTAAAGGGGGAAATCCAACATTGGAAATTATGTTTGGTCCTGACATTTTCCCCCCTATAAATAAATATCTGGGCAACGTCGGGTTATCAATATATATTAAATAAAGAGCATAGTAATACATGTCTATGAAAATTCTCAGTCATCCCGGTCATAGTTATATTAAAAGTGGTTTTTATTTTTGAAAAAGGCAACTGGACTGATTTTTTTTTAAGGAAGACGAATAGAAAAAGACACCTTGCTTCCTTTAGGTATACTTTCCTTTATTTTCAAAAATAAAAACCACTTTTAATACATAATAATATAATTTAAATTCAAATCAATACCAAACCCAAATAATTACACACAAAAAAGTGACAATTAAAGCCTAAAGTAAAGGTTCCCCCTTGCACATACAGTATGTACTAGTCATTCCCGACTCTAGCAGGCAGTGCTCATCTCCGTTTCAAAGCTGAAGAACAGCACTGTCCAAAGACATCTCCATGGTCATATGGCCAGCATAACTAAATTCTGAAGGCACACAGACGCTGTTACCTTCCTACCAAAATGGTCCCTATTTTTCTACCTGCATTTTTTTACGTGCTTTTGAACTCCTAGGTTGGCAGAAGCTGGGACAAGTAACGGGAGCTCACTCCATGTGCGGCACTAGGGATTTGAACCGCTGAACTGCCAACCTTTCTGATCGACAAGTTCAGTCTCTCTATCCAATGAGCCACCACATCCCTTTAATTAATGCCTACATTGGCTGTTATTTTTTTCCCATCAAACTACAATATATTTATATCTCATCTCCCTTGCCAAAGAAAACTGTTCTTCAAAACAGCTCTTCAATCTGTGAAACAGAAGGAAATATCTTTCACGGATGCATCTGTTTCCCATGATAGTCACTGGAAGTTGCAGGCACTTAAATCTCCCCATGAAAACAAATTTAGGATCCCAAGTTAAATTTAGCAGTGTGGGAGGAAGCTTTGAATAGCCTGAGATTAATTGATTAATCTCAGGCTACTCAGAGCTTCCTCCCATGCCAAGGGAGTGGGAAAAGCACCAAGTCTAATTAGCTTTTAGCATCAGTTAAACTCTACCTGTTCTCTCAGTTTCCTCATTTAATTCTGACTTTCTGCATCATGTTAGTCTGATGTGATTTTGCCTTTTTTGTGTGTTGTATCTTTTGAAGACTTTTCATTCCATACTGTTTTCACTTTTGAGCTTAATGGGGTTTCTTGGTACCTCATGTTGAGCTTGCATTGAATGGCGAATTGGATTAAGACTGCCTGTGAATTAGTGCATCCAGTAGATAAGAGTCACTGTTTTTTGTTACCTACCTAGGCCTATTAACCAGACAAACTTTTTGGGATGGGTTAACATTGTAGACGGCAATACTGATGCGGTGGGTCAGTGGCTAAGACGCTGAGGCTTGTTGATCAGAAAGGTTTGGCAGTTTGGTGGTTCGAATCCCTAGTGCCGTGTAATGGAGTGAGTTACTGTCCCAGCTTCTGTCAACTAGCAGTTCGAAAGCATGTAAAAATGCAAGTAGAAAAATAGGAACCACTTTGTTGGGAAGGTAACAGTGTCCATGCTCCTTCAGTGTTAGTCATGCTGTCCACATGACCACGGAGACGTCTTCGAACAGCGCTGACTCTTTGGCTTTGAAAAGGAGGATGAGCACCATCCCCTAGAATCAGGGGACTTATATGTGAGGGGAGCCTTTACCTTTTAACATTGCAGACAGTGGAAATTTAGATGGCCTGTAGCTCTTAAACCCTTCAGTGGTGGTTCCTAAAAGCTAGCTATGACCTTGCAGTTGGCAAGGATGTAAGTAGTAGTGATGCCAGAACTGTAGCAAAGGCACGGGACAAGCTTGATGGAATTCTAAGGACAAAAAATAGCTTGGAAGAGAATTGATCATAAATGAAATTCCTTGTGCTTCTCCTGGCCTATTTACTCCAGGGAGATTTATAGGATTTCCATTGTGGTGCAGTGGTTAGAATGCATGATTCAGGCTGACTCTGCCCACTGCCAGTAGTTTGATCCTGATCAGATCAAGGTTGACTCAGCCTTCCATCCTTCCAAGGTCGATAAATGAGGACCCAGATTGTTGGGGGCAAGAGGCTGACTCTGTAAACCGCTCAGAGAGAGCTGTAAAATACTGTGAAGCAGTACATAAATCTAAATGGTTTTGCTATTTGTGAAACATCATGGGGGGAAATGAACATTACGTGAGTAAACAGAAATATTGGGTGGCAGTATTTACTAATTGTCAACTGTCCCATGCAGGTTAGTCAGAAATGTAGACTAGTGGGTCAGTTTCATTTTCCAAGAGTACAATTTACTGAGCTGGCATGGATATGGAGTAGCAAAGCTAATTCTAATGGTTTCCCGTGCAAATGGTATAACTAAATATCCTTTTTCCCCCCTGGCCGTCCCACAGTCATTTTATTTCCACCATGTTCACTATGTTCATTTGGGGGAGGGGGGGGGGGGGTAACGGACTCAACTTTCTCAGCTGGTTGACCTTGAGGTGTTTGCTCTCTTAGATTTGTTTGCCCACCCCTAATATCTCCCTTACATTCCATATTTTCCTCCCTCCATTGCTTCTTATTATTAACCTTTTTAAATTAACTTAAGAATGAAGTTGGATTGCTTTCGTTCTGTAATTATAGTGTTGCTGAGACCTTGTGGACCAAAACAGCTAAGAGCTTTTGTGGTATACTCTAGCAAAGAAAAGGATCAGCGATGACATGATAGCAGTCTTCTAATACCTCAGGGGCTGCCACAAAGAAGTGTGTGTGTGGGGGGGGGGGGGGGTTGTCAACTTATTCTCCTGAAACACCTGAAGGCAAGACACTAAACAATGGGTGGAAACTAACCAAGGAGAGAAGCACTCTGAAATTAGGGAGAAATTTTCTGGGCAGTGAGAACAATTAATCAGTGGAACGGCTTGCCTCCAGAAGTTGTGGGTGCTCCATCCCTGGAGGCTTTTTAAGAAGAGACTGGTATAGGGTCTCCTGCTTGAGCAGGGGATTGGACCTCCAAGGGATCTTCCAACTCCGTAATTCTGTAAATTCTTGTCTGGCTGAGAGCGGGGTTTGCACTGTAAGCCATGCTTCAGCCATGACACTAGTTCTTTATAGACATATTAAGAGCCCTGATGGCAGAGTGGCCAAAATGCAGTATTGCTGACAAACTCTGCCCATGCCAAGAGTTAGATCCTGAATAGCTCCAAAGTTGACTCAGCTTCCATCTTTCTGAGGTTGGTAAAAGGAGGGCCCAAATAGTTGGGGGCAGTAGGCTGACTCTGTAAACCACTTAGAGAGGGCTGTGAAGGGCTGCTATGAAGGCGGTATATAGTGTTATTGCTATTGCTATCTTTCAGAAGATTAATTGTGATCCATCATCACCACCACTTCTTTGGAATTCTGTATGTGCACGGAAACAGAGACATATACTCATACATACACACACATGTGCGTGCGTGCGCACGCGCACACACACCACACAACACACACATTAATTCCCAAGCAAACATTAAAGGTGCATTGGTAGAGTAAGAATCAATCCAGAGGTCAACTTGGTTGGTTGGTTAAGGAGATTTCTTCTTGTTTAGGTTTAGGTTTAGGTTTAGGTTTTATTCAACTTGTATGCCGCCCTATTCCCGAAAGGACTCAGGGCAGCTAACAAAACCGGAAGGGGAAGGGAACAATACAAAAGGAAGAACAAAGACAAACAACAATACAGACCCAGTTTAAAAGGTCACAACAAACACACCAATTCGAGTGGGGATGGGACTCAGCAGCCCAGGCCTGCCGGAACAGCCAGGTCTTAATGGCTTTATGGAAGCTTGAAGGGAAGCTTGTTGTTGTTGTTAGTTGCGAAGTTCTGTCTGACCCATTTCAACCCCATGGACCACGTTCCTCCAGGCCTTCCTGTCCTCTACCATCCTTTGGAGTCCATTTAAGCTCACGTCGACTGCTTCGGTGACTCCATCCAGCCACCTCATTCTCTGCTGTCCCATTCTTCTTTGGTCTCCATCGTTCCCAGCATGAGGCTCCTTTTCCAGGGAGTCCTTCCTTCTCATCAGGTGGCCAAAGCATTGAGTTTCATCTTCAGGATCTGCCTTCTAAACGAGCAGTCAGACAAAGAGATGTCTACCTCAGTTGAAATTCTCCTAGTCAAGTTGCGAATGAGAATATTTCTTCTCTGCTGAAGAGTATTTAAAGACAGCTTCATCAACTACTTCATTAACAGCTACCCATTATTTTATTGGTAAGCAGCCAATGTGTGATTTGACTTTCACTGGGAACCATATTATTATGCAGCGGATAGAAAAAAAACACCCTTTATTTTATCATTGTTTTTCCCTCTAATGTTTGTTAGCACCCTTGGTATGAAGCCACAAAATGTTGGCAAATTTTTGAACCTTGAAATGGAAAAGCATCATAAATATTGTCCAACACTTCTCACCGAAGTAGAAGCAGTTGTTGCTACCAGGAAAATATTGGGAAACTGAATTGAGTGAGTTGGACGAAAATAAATATTAAGAGTCAGAAATACACAAACGGCAGAGCCCTTCTGTTCTGAACAGGGTTGACATTTATGCTAAAATTTAGTTCTGTGTTGTTTGCTAAAAAAAGGAAAGTGAATACATCCACCAAAGTCGCCAGGCACTGAACTTGACTTGAAGGAGACTTTACTTTTAATGATTAATGTAAGAACTGTAAACTACCAAATCCATTTGTCTGCAGCAAGCAACCGCAAAGCAGATCAAAGGAAGAGCAAAACAGCATGAACAAAAGATTATTTTTCTCGCTTTCTCCCATCTTCTCTCTGTTTAGCTCAAGAGGATGAGTTTTACATTTTGCACCTTTAAACTGGATGCTTTCGTTTCTCCGTCCATCCGTCTCCTCCTCTTCATCCTCCCACTCTTTTCTTCCTCCTGTTCTGCAGGACCAAATTCAGATGCAGAAGTTTGTTTTTGTTCTTTCTGTCCTCGGTACAAATATGCTCTCATGCACTCAAAGGTCAGGTAAACAGAAAGCCCGAGAAAAGAGGAAAGGGAAGAAAAGCAGAATTCTGGGCTTCTGAACAGCCCCCCCTCTTTCAGAGTGATGGCCCTTGGCAGGCACTTCACAGCGCTCTGCTCTGATGCCATCAACTCCACACGATGATGTCAGATTACCTGTGGTGTTCTTACCTTGACGATTGAAGGGGCTGTGAGTTGGTGCTGCCTGGTTAACTTCTTAGGGTGTGCCCAGCTCATGCTTACATGGAGCCTTAATTAGGCCTCATGACACAGTTGTTTTTGAAGTGGAAATGTTAAGTCCCAGGTGGGTCCTGTCACGGTGTCTAGGTGGCATTCAGAGATCAATACCCAGCTATCATGTCAGTTAGCATGGTGTAGAGTCCCAATGCTTCCCTCCATCTCAAGACCCACCCAACCTCCAAATGCAGCAGGCCTGAAGTTAATAGCCTTCAAAAGTCTGGAAAGCAAAACACTCCCCACAGGAGAGAGCCTTTCCATGGCAATAAAGAGGGCGAGGGGGGGGGGGGAAATGAGACGCAGAGATTTAGAGTACGGTGAAAGCTGGATGTAACAGAAGCATATCTGAAATTCTGGATTAATTTAATGATTGCTGATTTCATATGCATTGGCTGGAAATGTCCAAAGTCTTTTTTTTACAGACTCAGGATATTTAATTGTGTTGGCTTTCTCTGTCTCTCTAATTTCTCCCTCTGCTGTCACAACACAAAACACACAGGAAAAATAGAAGATATAGGCAGAATAGTCGTAAGGAGCCCTGAGACTTTGGAGAAGCCCCCAGAAGCTCTTGAGACAACAGAAGGTGCAGAAGAAGCACATGTTAAGTCCAGGTAGACATGAAAGTATAAGGAAAAGATTCAGATGGACTCTGTCCAGACCTGGGCTAGCATAGGCAGACTTGCAGAATTGAGGCCTTTGAACTATGGTGCTGGAGAAGACTCCTGCAAGTCCCTTGGACTACAAGGCGATCAACCCTGACTGATCTTTAGAAGACCAGTTCCTGAAGAGGAAACTCAAATACTTTGGCCACCTAATGAGAAGGAAGGACTCCCTGGAGAAGATCCTCATGCTGGGAAAGATTGAGGGCAAAAGAAGGATGGGACAACTGAGGAGGTGGCTGGATGGAGTCACTGAATCAGTTGGTGTGAGCTTAAATGGACTCCAGGGGATAGTGGAGGACAGGAAGGCCTGGAGGAGCGTTGTCCATGGGGTTGAGATGGGTCGGACATGACTGCAACTAACAACAACAAGCTTATCTCAATAATTAGATCCAATTCAAAGTGTTGGTTTAACCTTTAAAGATATTTATTGCACGGGGCTGGGTTATTTGAAGGAACATCTCTCCCATTAGATTTAGCAAGAGAGACAACCTACAGGCCCCATCTCTGAGAAATAGAGAAGAAAGGGACATTCTTCTTTGTTTGCACCCACTTGGATATCAGCTCTATCCCTACTATTTTCCTGAAGTCCTCAACATCTGGCTTTATCATCAGATCTGGTTTTTTAAAGATTATTTTCAATCCTACATAAGTTTATAAATATCTCAAGGCAGCAAAGATATCTGATACTCCTTCTTTCTCCTGTTTTCCCCAGCATCCAGTGAGGTGAAATGGACTGAGG
Source organism: Thamnophis elegans (assembly GCF_009769535.1). Taxonomy (NCBI): domain Eukaryota; kingdom Metazoa; phylum Chordata; class Lepidosauria; order Squamata; family Natricidae; genus Thamnophis; species Thamnophis elegans. Next base: position 16,015,646 of record NC_045554.1, read on the forward strand.
GAGATGGACTGGCCCAAAGTTGCCCAGTCATGTTTCTTCTTGCCTAAAGTGGGACTAAAACTCACAGTCTCCTGATTTGTAGCGTGGTGCTTTAACCACTAGGCCAGTGTTTCTCAACCTTGGCAACTTGAAGATGTCCGGACTTCAACTCCCAGAATTCGCTGGCTGGGGAATTCTGGGAGTTGAAGTCCGGACATCTTCAAGTTGCCAAGGTTGAGAAACACTGCACTAGCCAAACAGACTATTTTGGGACATCATAAGAGTTTCAAACAAGATGGAAGTGTTATGGCTCCTCTTGATTCCTAACCCCTGCTGACCTTTGGGAGAATCTTGGTTGCAGATAGCTGTGATGAGGAGAAAAACTGTCTTTTAGAGATTGGAGAATAACATGGGGAAAAAAACCTAGCAAATTGAGATTCTAATCGTATCATATTTGGGAAGATAGTTGGTAATTTATTGCTCCCAGGAGGAAAACCGCAGAAAGAATTTCAGTTCTAGTTGATAATGGCTTTCAATTTAAATTTTCAAGATCAGATAGCTTTTTTAAAAGCACGTTTAGGACTAAAACTGTATTCTAATTGGAGCATTGGTACACACAAAATCAAGAGCTGAGTTGTTCAGTGCAATGGATATATATGTGTTAAAAATGTTTCTTTGGGAGTAAACAAAACCTTTGCAAAGTAGATTTCACTCAGAAATAGAGCAAGATCTGTTGGCATCACATCTGTATATCCTTGCAAACTGAAATAATTTCATTTCATTTTCATTTCATTTATTTAGTTTGTCAGACATGTGCAAAATAACAGGTAGAAGTATAAACATGGACATGAACAAGGAAATGAGCACAAATAATGGGACAGTAGGACAGGGACGGTAGCACACTGGTGCGCTTATGCACGTCCCCTTTACGGACCTCTTAGGAATGGGGTGGGTTCATGGTGTACAGTTTAAGGTTGAAGCTGTGGGGGTTTGAGGATGTAACAATGGAGGTGGGAGAGGATTCCAGGTGTTGACCTCTCTGTTGCTGAAGTCGTATTTTCTGCAATCAAGTTAGAGCGGTTAACCTTGAGTTTGTATCTATTGTGTGCCTGTGTGTTATTGAGGTTGAAGCTGAAGTAGTCATTGACAGGTAGGATGTTTTAGCAGACAATTTTGTGTACTATGCTTAGCTCAGACCATAGGCGACGTAGTTCCAGGTTGTCCAAGCCCAAATTATGAGCCTGGTGGCATAAGGGATTCTATTGTGAACAGAGGAGCAATAACTCTTCGCGTGAAATACCTCTGGACTTGCTCGATTGTATTAATGTCCGAATTCAGTGTGGATTCTAGGTAGATGAGCTGTATTCAAAATTGGTCGGCAAAGGTTTTGTATGCCTGAGTTGCAGTACAATGTTACGAGAGAAGAAAGCTTCGCAAGATTAGTTAGATATTTGGCTATTGGCTATATTAAACCTAAAAAACAAAAGAAGAAAACAGAAGGCTTCACAACTGAAGCACATTCAGATTTTTTAAATCTAGGAATGCTCTCTTCACTTCTCTGTTTAAAGCATTGTCTTACTTCCCCACAAAGATTCATTTGCTGGTGCTTCTAATGCAATGGAAGCCCAATGTGTGAGTAATAAGTGCAACCAAAATAGGTAAAAATGTTGTTTGCCATCAAAATTCCAAATGAATATAATATGTTTGTCTGGCACTGGGGGGGGGGGAGTAAAATTGTCAAGCTGTGAAATTTACTGTTTTCAGAAGTACTGATGGCCATCAATTGAGCTAGTGGTAACAGTAGAGAACTGCCTATGGAGCAATATTATCAAGAGCTACCCAGCCACCCACAAAAGCACAAAAGGAGACAGGGAAAGAAGAAAAGAAAGAAAGAGAAAGAGAGAAGAAGGGAAGAAAGAAAGGAAAGAAGGAAGGAAGAAGAGGGAGGGAGGGGGGAGGGAAAGAAAGAAATCTTGAATTCTGAAGTATACAGAAAGACTCCTACACTGAATTCCAGTTGAAGAAAGGGAATTTGTTTCTGAATATTTCTTTTATTCATTAAACATGAAACTCAGTCAAGTAAACTTTTAAAATTGTGTTGCAAAAACCACTGACTGGTGTTAATGGTTGATATGGGTTACTGCCAGTGTCCTAGGTATCAACTAAGTACTTTCTTAAAATATGATGTTCCGAGTAGTGCAGTTTTTTGCAGTTCCGCTGGTGTTATTGCAGGATGCTGCAATTCCTTGATTTGTTTCATAAAATTCTTGGACATGATACCAATTGCTCCGATGACAATGGTATCACTGTTTTGATGATGCTAATGTAAAGGAGAATTATGGTTGACCTCTGGCTTTCATTCCCCTAGGATAAAGTGGTTAAAATCTCCTCCCTCCATTCCACAATTGCCTATGTGCTATTCAGCAACCTCTCTGGCTTTGCACCCTTTCCAGTTTGAAAACACACACCAAAGAGAGGGAGAGAGAGAGTTGTGTGCAATTCTATGGATGCATGGAAGCCAGAGAGACTTCATCCTCCTGGGAGAGGATTATTCATTGAAAAAGAAGCATTTCCCCTGTGTTATTTTAGCTCATCATCAAATAAGCCTGCTGTAAATCAGTACAAAAACTGCCAAGAGAAATCTGAAGTAATTTTTTCCCAGCATTCTAAGAGGAAGGTTAAAAAAAACAAATGAGAAAAAAATGTAAGGCAGGTTTTAGGATACCACTGTTTAAATATTTTCTAGGACATAAATGATGACATATTTGCAGTCTTTGCAATCCGGATGTAGCCCTGGATATCACATAAAATGCGGTGGGGGGGGGTTGGTTATTTAAGGCTGTAGTTTAATAAAGCAGGCTGTACTTTATGTGTGTTTGCATGCATGTGTGTGTGTGGGTGCATATTGCCCTTCTTTTAATCAAAATAGTTTTACAAACTCATGTCCCCAATCTTGTATTGGAACTAAGGCTAGTATTTTTATTTTTATTTTATTTGGGGGGCTGGCTTTCAATTTTCTTTCCAAACAGCAAAGGAAATCTTCTAGAATATGGTTTTTCAAGTAACTCAGTTTGCCAAAATCACATTTTTGTACTACTTAAGAATAAGTTAGGAAAGATTTCAGTTTGGAGACTGTACTCCTCTGCCCAAGAATGAGCAATAGGTAATCCACAAATAACTTCCAAGTGATTTCTCGAAACAGCTTCTCCAATTTGAACGACTCTGAGAATTGACCCCTGGAATTTTTGGAGAAGTCTTTTAGAATTCATGAGAATAACTAGCTGGATACCATGCTTTGCTATGAAACTATGTGATAAATTGACACTTAAAGTTGAAATTAATGTAGAATGTTGAATGCCTTAGCTCCGAAGTGTTTGTGTAATAAAGGCAACTGGCAGTTGGAAACAGACTACTTTTCAGGTGGGGAGGGGAGTAGAATGTCTAAACTCTCAGCCCAGATGCTGGATGAGTCACGTGCTGGCCATGCCCATATAAGGCCACTGGCAGTTGGAACGGAGTTCCTTTCAGTTGGGGAGGGGGAGTAGAACATCTAACTCCTTAGCATTGACACGTGTTAATGTAATACTGTATAAGAAATACTGATGATCCGATGGTCATTTCAAAAAATCCTTTCTTAGCAAGCACCTAGAAGCCAAGAGGAACATACGTGCTGAACTTCAAGTTTGTAGGCTTTATAGTTTTAGAGATTATATATATATATGGTGTCAGGGTATATCTTGATGGTTGATGGGGAACATCCAGTAATAAACACAGGAACTGAAAACTACTGGGACACCTACAGGTGGCTAAAACCAATAAAAACCTTGCACTTATTCTACAAAGGACTTAACAGTTATAAGCAAATGACTCAGCAGGTGGAACAACTTGGCTACAGAAATGTCCATTTTAAGACATGTGGACTTCGGCTCCCAGAATTCCCCAGGCAGCATAGCACACACCTCTTAAAGTTGCTAAGGTTGGGAAACAGAAGCGGGTTGCTACCAGTTCACATTGTTTTGGGCAAACCAGTAGTGGCCATTGGGACTGATTTGCCAAACCGGTAGGGATGGCAGGCTGGCCATGCCCCTGAACCAGTTCCCCAGTTGCCCATGCCCATTTTTTGTCATTTTATAATGTTCTCCACATGCGCAGAACAATTTACGGGCAACTGTGCATGCACAAGCAAAGCATGGTGGGTGCTCGCCCGCAAAGCAAGCTGTGCATGCACACACACCAAAGCACCTGCAAAGCCAACCAGCAGTAATGCCGGCAGCAACCTACCCCTGTTTGGAAGCCCATCGCTAGAAGTCTCACAATGCATGTGATGCAAGATTAAGCCACCTGAATAGATCATCCACATGTGATATGCAACTACGCTTCGTGGAAACCTACTTTTCCTTTAATCGAGCATGTGGTGGGAGTAGGATGAATATAGGAATACCAGCAGAGATAGAGCCAGTCTGAGACTTTCCCATAGGCTACAACCCCTTCGAGGACATGACCTTGTTATTTTATGCTCTAGACCTATGGGCTACTTTGATGCTCTTCGAAACACATGTCCCTAAGAGGAGGGTGAGTCAGAGCCCTGTGGCATTTTCTGAATGTTCATTAATTGGTTCCTCTGATGTGTGTCACCTTCATACAAAGGCATGGATTTTGGTCACTGAAGCAAAGCAGATTAAAAAAAAAACACCCCACAAAACCGAAGGAGATATTTAGCCAGGCAAATAAGCCCCACATGTCTGTTCTGGACTTCGTTAAATAAGAGCAAAAAAAGCCTCATTTCAACTCTGAAGAGCTTTGAATTGGAAGTTTTTCAGAATTCAGAAGTTTCTCAGGAGGGACCTGGCCATCAAAAGGACCTCATTAGAACCATTTTAATTTTATCTGGCAGACATTCCTGATAGATTCCACGTATTGGGATACAACTCCAGAAAGATACATCCACAATGTAAAAAAGATTTGAGAATCTAGAAAGTGCAGAGAAGAGCAGCAAAGATGATTAGGGGACTGGAGACTAAAACATAGGAAGTTGCAGGAACTGGGTATGTCTAGTTTAATGAAAAGAAGGACTAGGGAGACATGATAGCAGTCTTCCAATATCTCAGGGTTGCCACAAAGAAGCAACCTATTCCCCAAAGTACCTGAAGGCAGGACAAGAAGCAATGGGTGGAAACTAATCAAGGAGAGAAGCAACTTAGAACCAAGGAAGAATTTCCTGACAGTTAGAAAATTAGTCAGTGGAACAACTTGCCACCAGAAGTTGTGAATGCTCCAACACTGGAAGTTTTTAAGGGGATGTTGGATAACCATTTGTCTGAAGTGATATAGGGTTTCCTGCCTAAGCAGGGGGTTGGACTAGAAGATCTCCAAGGTCCCTTCCAACTCTGTTATTCTATTCTGTTCTATTCTACTCTACTCTATTCTATTCTGTTCCTATTCTATTCTATTCTCCTTTCCCCCTGCATAAATCACTTACATTCTGAAGGTTCAGACCTGAATATGAGCAGGACTCATATTCTGAAACTTACAAAAAGAAACACAGAGTAACTTATGTCGACATCAGAATATTCTATTCTATTCTATCCCACAAAAATATATATGGAATCCACACCAATTTATTCAAATGCCTGAACGTATTGATTTTTTTTCCAGGATTGAAAATTGTGAGGTTGTTATCAATACTGCAAATAAATTAGAACTCGATACTGCTTTCAAGCTACCCCTTGATTGTTGCCCCCCCCCTTCAACACTAAAAATCTAGTTTTATTTCAGTAGCAAAAGAAGAAAGTTAGTGACAAGCACACATCTTTGAAAGCTCTCAGGACCCGGTCAAGTATAAATTTTATAACCTGTAATGAAACTTTATGAAAGTTTGCTTCTCTCTAGCCAGCAAATGAACGCCAATAGTTGACAAGGGATTTCTCTACCCCATATAGCAAATCTGCATTATTGATTGTCTTCTTATTGCACTATGTTTTAAAGGGGACACATCTTTATTCCATGGAGATACCTTTAGATATATTTAGAGTGGTTTCTCTGACTTTTTAAACAGTTCAGGGGAAATTGGTGATTTACTCTTCATGGAAGAAAGAAAAAAGATACCTTAAGTTAGATCTTAGGGACCCTTTGATTTTTTTTTTTTAATTTGAAAAAGAATGTGCAATCTTTTTTTTTTTTTTTTTGCTGGCTTTCAATTTTATTTCAAAACAGCAAGGGAAATCTTCCAGAATGTGGTTTTTTCACCAAGTAACTCAGTTTGCCAAAATCACATTTTTTTGCAGTTAAAGAATAAGTTAGGAAAGATTTCAGTTTGTAGATCTGTGCCCAAGAAATTAGCAATGTATAATCCACAGTCTGCAAATAACTTCCAATAGTGGTTTATCTGTTAAACCCCCCCAATTTGAATGACTTTGAAAATTTGACTCCCAGAATTCCTAGTCAGCATACTGAGAATTTAGAGTAGTTGGTGTCGTTTTGAATTCATAGAATAATGGAGTTGGAAGGGGCCTTGAAGGTCATCTAGTCCAACCTCCTGCTCAAGCAAGAGACCCTGTACCATTCTGGACAAATGGGTCTTTTGGAAGTTTCTAGTGACAGAGCATACACAAGTTCTGAAGTCAAGCTGTTCATTTAATTCATTTCTGTCACCATTAGGAAATTTCTCCTTAGTTCTATGTTGCTGCTCTCCTTGGTTAGTTTCCATCCATTATTTCTAGTCTGCCTTTTGGTGCTTTGGAAAATAGTTTGGCCTTTGTAGGAGCCCCTCAAATATTGGAAGAGAGCTCCTGTCTCCCCTGGTCCTTCTCTTCACTAGACTAGCCATGCCCAGATCCTGCAACCGTTCATCGTATGTCTTATCCTCCAGTCCCTTAATCATTTTTGTTGCTCTTCTCTCTGCCTTCTTTCCAGAGTCTCAACATCTTTTTTTTACAATATATTGTGGTGACCAGAGCTAGATGCAGTATTCCAAATGTGGTCTTACTAAGGCTTTGTAAATTAATTAATTAATTTGTAAAGCAATATTAGAACTTTATGTGATCTTGATTTCTTCCCAGGGCTTTCTTGTTGGCCTCCAGGCCTTTGGCTTGAGCAAGTTCTTGGATCAGCCCATTCTAATTCTTAGAATACTGAATAACTGTGAATCAGTCTTGGTCATGCTATGGTCGTGTGTGTGTGTCAGTGGTGGGTTTCAAAAAAATTTCAAAGCTACTCTGTGGGTGTGGCCTCCTTTGTGGGAGTGGCTTGCTGGCCATGTGATCTGGTGGGAGTGGCTTGCCGGCCATGTGTTCTCTCTCTCTCTCTCTCTCTCTCTCTCCTTCCTTTTGTCTCTCTGTCCCTTTTTCCTTTTTTTCTTTCATCTCTCTCTCACTTTTTCTTTCTTTTTCTTTATTTCTTTCTTCCTTTCTTTCTCTTTCTCTTTCACTTTCTCTTTCTCTGTGTGAGTGTGTGTGTGTGTGTGTGGTTCAGTGGTGGGTTTCAAAAAATTTTGGAACCTCTTCTGTAGGTGTGGCCTGCTTTCCAGGTCCACTGGTGGAACCTCTTTTAACCGGTTTGGTAGATTGACGAACCGGTTCTACCGAACTGGTGCGAACTGGCAGGAACCCACCTCTGGTGTGTGTGTGTGTGTGTGTGTGTTTGTGTGTCTGTGTGTGTGTGTGTTTAATCTTCTTGATCTATATTTCCAATTCTAAACCTAATCTCAGCCTCCCAGATGCACAATTGCAGAGTTATTTGTTTGTTTATTAAATTATATTCTGCCTATCTCACTATCTAGAGTTTGGTGGCCATCCAAACTGACTCACTTAATAAATACATAAAAATTTAAAGTCCATTTACCCGAAGGATATCCACATTGGGAAAACTGATGTAGACTGTTCTTAGAAAGCAACCATTCTCTCTGGAATTGCACATTTTGCCAAACTGGAATTTGTCTTGGTCTTTAGCGTATTACATGGACTCAGGCTAGCCTAGACTAATAGATGGCAGTAGTGCAGAACTTCAAAAAGGTAATAAATAAAATATGAATTCTCCAGGCCAAGGCTATTGTGAATTAGCATTGCTGAACAATCTGAACCTTTTTGAAGCTCTACTGAGGGTCTCTCCAGAGTTAATCCAAGCAAGTGTATGTGTAACATTTTTCATTCAAAATACTTTCCATCTGAGTTCAACCATCCCAAATCATCAAGTTTTATTCCTTGAGTAGAATCCATGCCTGAGAAATTATCTGTGGCCAATTGCAAAACAGGAACAGGAACAAGATAGATGGAGGCTTTCAAGAAGAGACTGACTGTGTCAGAAATGGTGTAGGGTCTCCTGCATGGGTAGGGGGTTGGACTAGATGACTTACAAAGGCCCCTTCCAACCCTGTTCATCTGTAATCTTTTAAGTTGTTTAAGTGAATCGCAGCAGTTGTTAGCGACATAGTTGTTTAGTGCATCTGGTTTCCCTGTTGACATGGCTTGTCAGAAGGTCGCAAAAGTGGGTCACATGACCCCCAGGACACTATGACCATCATATGTGAGTCAGTTGTTGAGCATCTGAATGTAGATCACATGACCACGAGGATGCTGGAATGGTCGTCAATGTGAAAAATGGTAATAAGTCATTTTTTTTGCAGTGCTGTTGTACCCTTGAATGGTCGCTAAATGAACTGTTGTAAGTTGAGGACTACTGTGAAGCATTTCTCTCCTTTAGTGGAAAAAGTAGGTAATGCATTTGATTGGAAGTTGATTGCGGTGACTTCAAATGGTCAAAAGACCACCTGGTGATGCAGCATCATTGGAAAGAGTGGATCAAGTTTTTGGATGGAGGATAGAGAAATTTGAAAGTTGCCATTTGGGGAAATAAATGTTCTCTCCTTTATATTGGGATTACTTGGGAGAAAGTAAGTACAGGTATCCTTGACTTATGACCACAATTGACCCCAATGTTCCTGTTGTTAAGTGAGACATTTGTTCGGTGAGTTTTGCCCCATTTTACATGACCTTTCATGCCACAGTCATTAAGTGAATCACCCCAGTTGATAATTGAGTAACCCGGTTGTTAAGAGAATCCGATCTCCCCTTGACTTTGCTTGTCGGAAGGTCGCAAAAGGAGACGATGCAGCAATTGCCATTAATATGAACCAGTGGCTAGGCATCTAAATTTGGATCACATGATTATGATGCTGCTGCAAAGGGCATAACTGTGAAAAATAGTCATAAATCTTTTTTTTTCAGTGCTGCTGTAGCTTCTTGTTACAAACTGCTATGAGTCGGAGGACTGCAGCAAGGAGGTTGGTCAATGAACGCCTGTCTCTCTGGACAGCTTCTAGAGCAGTGATGGAGAACCTTTTCGGCACCAAGTGCCCAAACCGGATTGTGCGTGCAATGCATGCAATGGAGCATCAGGAACCCAAAGACCAGCTGGCCGGCATGCATGTGCATGCCAGCCAGCTGGTCTTCGGGTTTTCAGCACATACATGCACCCCACCCAGCTGGTCTTTGGGTTTTCGGCACATGCATGCATGCCAGCCAGCTGGTCTTCATGCGCGCCAGAGCACCAAAAACCCAAAGACCAGCTGGCCAGTGTGGACATGCCTGTTTTTTTTTTTTTTTTTTGCTGTTTTTCGGATCGCTTTCAGGCCATTTTCCAGGCCATTGTTTGGCCATTTTTGGGACAAAATGGCCAGAAGCATCTGGCATGCCCACAGAGAGGGCTCTGCATGCCACTCCTGGCTCGCATGCCATAGGTTTGCCATCACGGTTATAGAGTGTTTTGGGACTGTGTTTTTGGAGCAAGCCATCATTTTAATGAAGTCTTTAATGAATGAAGAAACAGTAATCTTTACAAAATGCATGATGTATTATGGCCTCAAAGACAATCTTTGGAGAAGGTTTATATTCAGGCCAATGTGTATTTGACTAAGATGGACAGTCAGATCTCATGGAAAATGTGATGCTCCTCATTCAATTGTTTTGTTCTGGGGGAGAAGGATTAATTTACTGCTTGTAAAAGTAAGGAACTTTTTATCACTTTCTCCCACAAAGTAGAACTAAATCAAATTGATGGGACAGGCGCCCACTGCAAATCATGAGAATTAACGTCAATAATGAAATAAAACATTGTGAGCTTTCTTTTATAGCTTTCTGGTTTTTTTTTATATTCTGTTTATGATCAGAAGGTTGTTTGTTCTAATTTAATATTCATTGCTCCAACTTGCTGTGAAGTTTTCAAACAAAACAGAAAGGGCAAAGATTACCAAACGTTTGTAGTATTGTTATGACTGAAAACCTTTGGTATCCAACCTATTATAAGATTAAAACCTTCTCTGTGTATGTAACAGTAAAATATTTTCATTATATTAAGATATGCTAAATTTAACACTCTTTAAGCATGTCACAGTAACGCCAGGATCTCTTTTGCAATAGATCTATTGACTGGACTTGAGCAAAAAAATATGTATAAACAAAGGCATAGAATCAAGATTATGTGAATACTAGTACCACTTTATAAAACCCTAGTAAGACCCACCTGGAATACTGAAACCAATTTTGGTCACCATACTACAAAAAAGATGTTGAGACCTTGGAAAAAGGTCAGAGTAGACCAACTAAGATGATCAAAAACTTGAAATTGAAAACATATGCAAAACGACTGCAGGATTTGGGTTTGGCTAGTCTAAAGAAAAGAAGAATTAGGGGTGACATGATAGCAGTATTCAGTATTTGAGGGGCTGCTACAAAGAAGAGGGGGTGTCAAATTATTCTCCAAAGCACCAGAGGCAGGACAAGAAACAATGGTTGGAAATTAACCAAAGAGAGAAGCAACCTGGAACTAAGGAGAAACTTCCTAATAGTGAGGACAATTAACCAGTGGAGCATCTTGCCTTCAGAAATCATGGGTGCTCCATCACTGGAGGTTTTTAAGAAGAGACTGGACAGTCACTTATCTGAAATGGTATAGGTTCTCCTGCTTGAGCAGGGGGCTGGACTAGAAGGCCACAAGGTCCCTTCCAGCTCTATTCTATTCTAATTGGTCAATTACTGATCACATTCAATTCCTATCTGTTTTATGGAAGATGCAATCACTAAAAGAATTATCAGCAAATGATCAAGTTGCCCATCTTAATATGGCCCTGGTTGAGTATGCCATATTTTTTTGAAACCTATAGAACTTGGAAGTCCATCCATTAAAACCTATCCAGGCTTCAAGATCTAACAGGTCTGCCATTGCTACCCTCTTTTCCTGATGTTTTAGTCAAGGAATGGGAACCTCCACATTGTATTCCAAGAAATACAGCCCCCACCATCAGCCCCTACGAATGACTCTGCTAGCTTTGAACACAGCGGTGCTTTCAAAAATCCTCAAATCACTTCTAAACTCCAAATAAAAACCATTACCTGGGAAGGAGATTACTCACACGCTCCTCTTATCGGCACTATTCTCTTCTGATGTTAAATTGTTTAGCGCCTGTGTACATTTGTCTTGATATCAAGGTGGACCTGCTGGAATGTTTCTCATTTATCACGTTTGACCGTATCTGCAAAGGAGGCTTGGGTCTGGGGCGCTCAATAATCTCCGATGGCATTGTGTACAGCTGGGTCTCCCCTCCCAACCTTGCTCCTCCCTTGGTAAAGCCATTGGGGTTTTCTTTATCTTTTTTTTCTGCTGAAATGCGAGGCTGCAATTGACTTGACACAAATTCAATCTAAGTTACAAGGAGCAGAGAGGGTGGGGGCGAGAAATAGCATCCTTTCGAGGTTGTTAGCTTTATAGCTTCTGCTTCTCCTTCGGCAGGACTCAGCTCTGTAAAAATGCCTTGGCAGATGGAATGCATCGGCGGTGGGGTTGAACTGGCAAGGAATATCAAAAAGCCAGCAGATTAAATAGAATAGAATAGAACAGAACAGAACAGAATAGAATAGAAGTTAGAGAATGGAATGGAATAGAATAGAATGGAATGGAATAGAGTAAGTTAGATAATAGAATAGAATAGAATAGAAGTTAGAAAATGGAATAGAATAGAATAGAAGATAGAGAATGGAGTAGAATAGAATAAGAGTTAGAGAATAGAATAGAATAGAATAGATTCTTTATTGGCCAAGTGTGATTGGCCTCACAAGGAATTTGTCTTTGGTGCAGATACTCTCGGTGTACATAAAAAGACAAGATACATTCGTCAAGAATCATAAGGTATAACACTTAAGGATAGTCATAAGGTACAAGTAAGCAATCAGTAAACAATCAATATCAATGTAAATCATAAGGATACAAGCAACAAAGTTACAGTCCTGCAGTCATAAGTGGGAGGAAATGCGTGATAGGAATGATGAGAAGATTAATAGTAATTACTTAGTGAATAGTTTGACAGTGGTGGCAGAATTATTTGTTTAGTGTGATGGTGTTCAGGAAAAAACTGCCCCTGTGTCTAGTTGTCTTGGTGTGCAGTACTCTATAGCATCGTTTTGAATTTATGTTATGCAGTGTACAGTGTAAATGCACATAATAAAAGAATGATGCGCATAGCTCAGAAGAAAGGCAAGAGGAACAAATTTTTTTTAAAAAAAAATGTCATTTGGGGGGCAATCCTTCCTTTGGAAGTGGGAAGGAGAGAGACAATTGGTTTTGTATATTTATCACTTTTGATTTATATTCTGCCTTTGTTAACCGCAGGGCACCCAAGGAACCTTATCCTAAAAAATGGCAACCACATACCAAAAAAACGGATTTGGAAAAACTGAAACAGTTGCAGTGCCTTAATGCTGAAAAAAAGGGATGTGGTGGCTCAGTGGCTAAGGCTTGTCAATCCGAAAGATTGGCAGTTCGGCGGTTTGAATCCCTAGCACCTTGTAATGGAGTGAACTACCGTTACTTCTCCCAGCTGCTGCCAACCGAGCAGTTCAAAAGCATGTAAAAAATGCAAGTAGAAAAATAGGAACCACCTTGGTGGGAAGGTAACAGCGTTCTGGTGCCTTTGGCATTGAGTCATGCTGGCCACATGACCACGGAGACGTCTTCGGACAGCGCTGGCTGTTCAGATTAGAAACGGAGATTAGCACTGCCCCCTAGAGTTGGAAACACTAGCACATATGTGCAAGGAGACCATTATCTTTACCTTTAATGCTCAGAAGAGGGATGTGGTGGCTCAGTGGTTAAGACGCTGAGCTTGTCGGTCAGAAAGGTTGGCAGTTCAGCGATTCGAGGCCCTAGCACCGTGTAACAAAGTGAGCTAGTTGTTCCAGAATCTAGGAAACTTTTTCTTTCCTTTCCTTCTCTCTTTAGTTTTCTTTTCCTTTCCTCTCTTTAGTTCCCTTCACTTAGAACATAGAATAATAGAATTGGAAGGGACCTTGAAGGTCTTTTAATCCAATCCCTGCTCGACCAGGGATCCCTATACCATTTCGGACAAGTGGTTTTTTTATTGAAAATTTTTTAAAAAAAGCTTTTACAAATATTTACCTCCCCTCCTGCACCCTCCCCACCGGAACCCAACCCCCCCCCACCTTCCCCCTCCCCCCCCCCCGACTTCCCAGAACAAATACAGGGTATAAATCTTTAACAAAGATATTCTAAAATAACTTAAAGAAAGTTAGTATCATCTTTCATTTGAGCTTAACTCCTCTTTTGTTAGGCTAACGCTAAACAGATTATATCATTCCTCGCTTGTTCAGTCATAAACTATCTGGAATTTCTAGTCCCATATTTATTTTGAATATATCAATCCATCTTCTCCACTCCAGTTTATATTTCTCATCTGAGTGGGTCCTTAAGATATGCTGATATTTTAGCCATCTCTGCTAAGTTTGTTACTTTTAATGTCCATTCTTGAATAGTAGGCTGGTTGTCCAGTTTTTTTTGAAAGCCTCCACTTCAATAGAATGGTGGGGAGCACCCACAACTTCTGAAGGCCAGCCCTTCCACTGGCTAATTGTTCTCACCATTAGGAAATTTCTCTTTAGATTCTAGGTTGCTTGTCTCCTTGGTTAGTTTCCATCCATTATTTTTAGTCTTGCCTTTCGGTGCTATGGAGAATAGCTTGACTCCTTGGTCTTAGTAGAAGTCTCTCAAATATTGAGGCACTGCTATCATGTCACTGTTCTATTTTTTGGGGGGGTATGCTATATACTTAACAGGATAAGGGAAGCAGGTAAGGAAAAGATGCTTCAGGAAAGCTTCAGTCGGTAAAGAAATTTGCAGTGTAATTCATAAATCTTTGCCATTTCCCTAGAAATAAATCCTGCCAGATTCGTTTCAAGCCATAACCCTTTCCAGATTCTTAGCAATGATTTCACCTGTAAAAAAAAAATCTCAACAAATTGGCTTTATTTACTGATTCCTTTTGTTAGATATTTCCTTTACAAGTTAAGGCAGCAAACATAGCACCCGCCCTTCGTCATAACCCTAAAAGGTGCTTTGGGCTAAAGGGTGACTGCTCCAATTCTTCCTAATCCTTGTCCTACACCAGTGTTTCTAAACCTTGGTCACTTTAAGATGTCTGGACTTCAACATCCAGATGTTTGGACTTCAACACCCAGAATTCCCCAGCCAGCATAGACTAGGTGACTGGGGAACTCTGAGAGTTGAAGTCCAGATATCTTAAAGCATCCAAGGTTTTGAGAAATACCTTAACTATCAAGTATGCTGGTTTAGCATCCTGCCCAGTGGTGGGATGCTACCAGTTTAACAACTTGTTCAGTGAGCGCACGCTTTGCGTACATCAGAGGTGGGTTGCTACCAGTTCATACCGGTTTGGGGTGGTGGTTTGTTGGCCTGGGTCGCAGAACTGGCAGTGTTGCCGGCATGGATTATTGTCCTTTTTAAAATGTTCTACACATGTAGAAAGCACGCACAAAGCACACACAAAGCGAACCAGCAGTAACCCTGGTATGTGTGTGTTTGCTTTGCATGTGTGCACAGTGCCGAAAATAGAGCATTTATAAGCTCAGGTGCTTACCTTCCAAGTCAGCAACTGTAAGTAAAACAGCTGTGTGTGGGCCAGCTGATCGTTGGAGCTACCAGTTCACCTGAACCGGTCCGGACCAGCTGAGTACCACCTCTGAACCTGCTCTTGTGGTTTGGAAGCCACCGTTTCTGCTAGTGTTGTGTGACTGGCAACATTTGGATTGATTTCATAATGTACACCTAAGAAAACTCTAGTCTAATGCAATATACGAAGCCACTTGACTTGTTTCATAATAACCTACTTGGCTACTTTTGTTCTTCCTCACAAATCTGGGTTGTTTATGCTACCTGTCTTTGCCAGGATGAACATCAAAAGCTTTTCAGAGTGGTAGAACAAACAGATTGGAACATCTTGGTGTTTGGTCTTCAATAGATTATGCATGACACATCTGGAACAAAATTGTTCTACTTGCTCTCTCCCTGCCCTAGTATCCCTTTAATCACTGTGCGAGCACAGTGTTCCAACACACACTTCATAACACTTGTCATTAGAGACTCTGTACATCTGTTTCCGATTTCACTCTTTCCTCTGTGCGTATGGAGGAAAAAGGCATTAGGCTGAGATCAAAGAGAGGTTTAAAAAAGAAGAAGAAGGAAAAGGATTGCATTGTATCTTCCATTGAAACATGGAAAAAATGTTGCTAATAGTTTTGGAAGTTCTGTCTGTACTTTGTGATAAATATAGGCCAATACAGTAATTCTGATTGGATCTGTCTGTCCGTCCGTCTGTCCGCCCATCCCCCCCTCTCTCTCTCTCTCTCTCTCTCTCTCTCTCTCTCTCTATATATATATATATATATATATATATATATATATATATATATATATATATATATATATATATATAAAAGTCAAATAAAACATATATATATATATATATATATATATATATATATATATATATATATATATATACAGACACACACACACACATACACACACACACATATATATATATATACATACATACATACACACACACACACACACACATACATACATATATATATATATCTACACCTATCTACTGTCCGCCTGTCTGTCTGACTGTGTGTCTGTCTGTGGGTCCATCCATCCATCCATTCATCCACCCATCAATTATCTATCTATCTATCTATCTATCTATCTATCTATCTATCTATCTATCTATCTATCTATCTATCTATCTCATTGCGGTTTCCAAACCACAGTTTACGTTTTAGCCAATATTGTAACCTACAATTGTTATTTGTTCAACCATGATGAATCCAACTGTTTAGGGTAGAATGCAAACCTGGCTATAAAACCTTTGTGTCTTCCTTGTTTGAAAAAAAATAATAATTGCAGCAGTCAGTACACAAAAAACATTTGATAAAATGAGCAGGATTTGGAGCAGAACAATTCTAATCCTTTCCTTGTTTATGAAACTGTAAGGAGATTTTGTAAGTGACAAAAAAAAAAATCGAGCTGTCTACCCACCAAAACTTCATTAAGAAATTGTATTTCAGAAGCTCATTATATACCAATCTTTCTTTTTTTTAAAAAAAAAGGGGGAAAAAAACAGCCTTTGCAAATTATGCAAGATGATAATGTTCTTTTCCTTGAGTTTCCCCTTTTTGCTAATCAGCACTGTTGTAAAGCATACTGAATGTAAACCTTCATTTTTATTGAATGGACATCACAACAAAGGCTATTGTGACTACATCCTTCTTTTCAGAGTTTCTTTACTGCCTGGCTTGTTCTCCTAAGTATTATCTTTATAAACCTAAAATAGATCTGATAAGAAACTCTGGAAAGACAATATTACCTTATAGCTGGGTAGAGAAATTCTGTGGCTTTTCCCACCTTTACTGTGTTTCCCTGAAAATAAGACCTCCCTGGATAATAATCCCAATCGGGCTTTTGAACGCATGCGCTAAAATAAGCCCTCCCCCAAAATATTGGAACACAGCAGCAGCCATGAGGTGACCAAGCTCGCAGCCTCCTGCACCTCAAAATAATAAGACCTCCCTGAAAATAAGGCCAAGCGCTTATTTAATTCTATTGTATTCTATTCCATTCCATTCCATGAGCCAAATGGCGCAGTGTTCAGAATGCATTACTGCAGGCTACTTCAGCTGACTGCTAGCTGCAGTTTAGCAGTTCAAATCTCACCAGGCTCAAGGTTGACTCAGCTTTCCTTCCTTCCACAGTGCGTAAAATGAGGACCCAGATTGTTGGGGGCAAGAGGCTGACTCTGTAAACCCCTTAGAGAGGGCTGTAAAAGCACTAAGAAGTGGTATATAAGTCTTAAGTGATATTGCGATTCCATTCCATTATCTCTCCCCCCCCCCCAGATCCTTCTCTTCCTTAGACTACAATACCTGATTCCCTTACATGTTTGTCATATAATTTTGCCACCAGGCCCCTGATCATTTTTTTTGCTCTTCACTGCACACTTTCTAATGACTCAACATCTCTCTCCTCTCTCTCTCCTCTCTCTCTCTCTCTCTCTCCTCTCTCTCTCTCTCTCTTTTGGTATCATGGCAACCAGAAAGAGAATTTACTTTCTGAAAATTCTCATGAGTGGGAAGATTCTTAGCCTGCCGCAACCTTCAGCTTCTTCAAAAGTTTACCATTTCCTATTCTTAAGACAGTTATGTAACATATTATCCTCCAATTAAGAAAAAAAAAATGTTTGGCCGTTCTTTTCCATACATGGAACATAATTCAGACATGGAGAACTAGCACAAGGAGTCCTTGATTTCCCCACAATTTTCCCCAGAATTTCTATTACTAGGCAAGGAAGTTGTTAATTGGAAGTTGTTGATTCAGTGGCGTCTGATTTTACAACTATTTTCAACAGCTCGTAAGTGAATTCCTGAAGTTATTGTCTATGGAGATTCCCAGTCAACAAGGTCATGGTTGTCTCAAAATTGTTTTTCAAGAGGCAATTTGACTTTTTGACTTTTCTTTGAAGACGTTTCGCTTCTCATCCAAGAAGCTTCTTCAGCTGAAACATCTTCAAAAAAAACCCCAGAAAGTCCAGTTGCCTCTTGAAAAAAGCATCTTTATCACTTGTCCCAAAGTTGGAAAATACTGGCGTAAGATAAGGAAGTAATTTACAATACATAATATTACACATATTAACTGCAAGTAGAATCGTACTAGCACAGAACTGGAAACAAACAGATATTCCCCCAGACCCAATTATAGGAAGGAAAATCTATGAATGTGCAGAAATTGATAGACTGTCTATGAAGGGAAGAAACCAAGTACTATCACATTTGGAATAGATGGCATTCCTGGCTTGAGAGTAACACCAAACTTAAGGCATAAAGGGTAAATGTACAAATGTATAGAGAATATCTAAATAAGGATAATGATATAGAAATATATTTTTTGTAAATAAGATTGTTACAGAAAATGTGGATACTGATACGGAAGAGCTGTTACAAGTTGTAAATTTGTGTTTTGTGTTTTGGTCTTTTAAATGTTGAAAATTTAATAAATACTATTTAAAAAAGGGAAAAAAGCACCTTTGGGACACTGAAGTTATTAATTCAACCATGTGGGTGTTAAGCAAATCACCTTCTGATGGTATTTGTTTGTGTTGTTGAATCTATGAGGTGATATGAAAGACATTTGTCCCTTGAGAGAGGACCTAGAAATAGTTTAAAGAAAAAAAAGAATATGAAAGAAAATAAATGTAATATCACACCATTTTAATTTCAATGTCTGGGTATAAGTTGTATATGTAATGATGTCTGTGACCACCATTTCTCCTTAACTGAAGATAGACAGAATAGAAATGATTGCTAGAAAATTTGTAAGGAAGTTTGAGCCTCTGATAGCCTTTCTGTCTGCGATGCCCAATTCCAATTACCATTTAATTCCACCCTTTCTGCCAAGCACAAACTTATTTATTTAAAACGGATCTTTTTGGTTCAGTGATCCAGCCTCTACCAGCATTCGCCTCCAGATCTCTGCTGCATTCTGCATATCGGTATTCAGTCCTGCCTTTGCCAGTTCCCTGAAGATAAAATTTGCTAAGTGAACTTGACGGATTCCAGCTTTTCTCCATATGGCAGGGATAGGGCTCATGCTTTGGAGAGTCCTTGCTATTGTACATCTCCTCCACTTCACTTTCCTTCTTCCCCGTGTCTTCTTCCTGAATAGGAACATGAATAGAATATAGAATATAGAATATAGAATATAGAATATAGAATATAGAATATAGAATAGAGAATATAGAATATAGAATATAGAATATAGAATATAGAATATAGAATATAGAATAGAGAATACAGAATACAGAATACAGAATATAGAATATAGAATATAGAAGGGACATTGAAGGTCTTCTAGTCCAACCCCCTGCTTAGCAGGAAACCCTAAATCACTACAGACAAATGGTTATCCAACATCTTCTTAGATGTTAATAGAATAGAGAATGGAGAATGGAGAATAGAGTAGAAAATAGAATAGAAAATAGAAGAAAAAAAGGAGAAATAGAAAATAGAGAATAAGATAGGAGAGGAGAGGACAGGAGAGGAGAGAAGAGGAGAGAACCTTGGAGATCTTCTAGTCCAGCCCCCTGCTCAAGCAGGATAACTTATACCATTTCAGTTAAGTGACTGTCTAGTCCTCTTCTTAAACACCTCCAGTGTTGGAGCATCCACGATTTCAGGAGGCAAGCTGTTCCCTTGTTTAATTGTCCTCACTCTCCTTAATTCCAGGCTGCTTCCCTCTTGGATTAGTTTCTATCCATTGTGTCTTGTCTTGCCCTGTGGTGCTTTGGAGAATAATTTGACCCCCTCTTCTTTGTGGCAGCCCCTCAAATACTGGAAGACTGCTGTCATGTCACCCCTTAGTCCTTCTCTTCTCTAGACTAGCCAAACCCAAATCCTGCAAACCGTTCTTCATATCTTTAGGTCTCCAGGCCTTTGATCATCTTTGTTGCTCTTCTCTGAACTTTTTACACAGTCTCAACATTTTTTTGTAATATGGTGACCAGTTGGTTGCAATGTTCCAGGTGTGGCCTTATTAGGGTTTTATAAATACTTCACTAATTTACTAATACTTCATGTGATCTTGATCCTATGCCTCTGTTTATGGCACCCTCCCTTTCAACAACTTAGAATATGGGGTGTTGCTGTCATTGGGAGAAGTAAAATAAACACAGGGGGGAAAAAAGCCAGATGTAGTTAATACGTAAGTGAAGTTGTTGTCTACCTATGTTACTAACTGAAAAACTGCAGTGAATTCCTTACAACTGTGGCAAGAAAGGTCGTAAAATGTAGCAAAACTCACTTAACAACTGTCTTGCTTGGGTATTTATTATAATTTATAATTTTGGGCTCAACTGTGGTCAAAAGTGTGGTAAACGTTGAGGACTATCTACTGTGTATAGCAGATAATATATTCAATTTATCTTACAGATTTGGGGTAGAAAGTAAAATGAGATGTAGATGGACCTGATCTAGGGCAACTCAGCATAGCCAACTCGCTTTGGCCAACTCTCACCACAGCTTATTCACTGTGGCCAACTTGCTGTAGGACAACTGACTTTGGGGCATGTCAACACAGGATTAGTTCCTTTTATTGTTCATCAAATCATTACAAAACCATTGCAAATGATTTCCTCCAGAGGTGGGTTGCACCTGGTTTGGCCCAGTTCTGAACCAGTAGTGGAATTCAGGCCTGTGTCACAGAACCGCAGCGACCCAGGCTTGCCATGTCCCTGAACCGGTTCTCTTGCCACCACTGGTCCACCGCCATTTTGGTTTTTAATGACTGCGCATGCACAGTTCACTGTAAATTGTTCTGCGCATGCATGAGGAACAATATGTATTGAACAGTGCCTCACGTGTCTGGCCCACGCACGGTTGCAATTCGGTAGTAAAACCAGCAGCAACCCACCGCTGATTTTGTCTGATATACGAAGTAAATAGTCTTGATGAAAACATGATTCCCCAAAATAAAAGGAACAGCGAATTCTGTAGTCCTTGTTCCACGGTGATTGGCTGTGGTGAGTTGGCCACAGGGAATGGGCTGTGGCAAGTCAGCTACAACAAGTTGGTTGTGGCGAGTTGGCCGTGGCGAGTTCTCCCGTTCCACCTTATTTACAAGTGTAAAACTGGGTCTTTAAAAAAATGCAACTTTCTTACATTATCTTAGGTAGCTTGGATAGTTTAGACATTCCGGACATGCTTAGCTTTGATGTGGATCTTCTGTGCTTAGTTTGCCCTTGTGAGAAATGACTGCACTCCTCGCTTCACCTTTAATTGATTTAATTTCTACCCAGTTACTGAATTGAATGTGAAGAGGCATCTGCTCCAGTGAAAGGATTTTCTGTCAGAAGTTTGCAGCCAGGGGTGTGTGACAGGGGTGGAAAAGATTTGGGCTCCTGGAGGGAAGAATTGGTGCCTTTCCTAAGCCGTTCTTTGTGTCACACGAGGCAAGCAAAAGGGCTTCAGGACTCTCTTGGTTTATCTGCAAACAAACAACAATATTTGAGTAAATTGCTAGGAAAAATCTTTCAGCATCTAAGTAGGCTTCATTTTCTTCATTGCAATATTGATTGATGCAGAATATATTCAAGTTGCATTGTACCAAAAGTGAAATATTCAGATTTGGAATTGGTAGCTTTCAAAAAGTTTGAATGAGTCCTCCAAATATGTTACTGAGTTTACAGGATAGGTGTGTGTGTGAGAGAGAGAGAGGGTGGGGGGAGAGAGGGAGAGAGAGAATGTTTAATAGCAATACCACATAGACTTATATACCACTTTGCAGTGCTTTACAGTCCCTCTCTAAGCGATTTACACAGTCAGCCTATTGTCCCGAACACTCTGGCTCCTCATTTTACCCACCTCGGAAGGATGGAAGGCTAAGTCAACCTTGAGTCATTTAGGATCGAACTCCTGGCAGTCAGCAGAATTAGCCTACATATTGCATTCTAACCACCGCACAGGCAGGCAGGCAGGCAGGCAGGCAGGCATGCAGGCAGGAAGGAAGGAAGGAAGGAAGGAAGGAAGGAAGGAAGGAAGGAAGGAAGGAAGGAAGGAAGAGCACTTAGACTTATATACTGCTTTACAGTGCTTTGCAGCCCTCTCTAAGCGGTTTACAGAGTCAGCCTCTTGCCCCCAACAATCTGGGTCCTCATTTTACCCACCTCGGAAGGAAGGAAGGCTGAGTCAATCTTGAGCCTGGTGGGATTCGAACTGCCAAATTGCAGGCAGCCAGCAGTCAGCAGAAGTAGCCTGCAATACTGCACTCTTAACTGCTGAAGTCTGCACATAATAGATCCCATGTCTTTAACAGTTTATAGAAGACTGTACAAGTACAATGCAAATCCTTTTCATGCTGAGGATAATTATAAACATTTTAGCTAGTTTTATTTACTTTAATCATAGGATCTCAGTTCACAATCACATCAGTCAGGTAGAGCATTGACCACTTTGTTGCTGAAGGTCGTATTTCTACAATTGAGTTTTGGAGCAGTTTACCTTGTATTTGTATTGATTGTTTGCTCATGTATTATTGTGGTTGAAGCTGAAATAGTCATTGACAGGTAGGACATTGTAGCAGACCATTTTGTGTACTACATTTAGGTCAGACCGCAGGCGGCGTAGTTCCAGGTTGTCCAAGCCCAAAATTTCAAGTCTCATGGCAAAATGTATTTTATTGTGAGCAGAGGAGTGGAGGACTCTTCTCCTGAAATATCTTTGGACTCGCTCGATTGTGTTAATATCTGTTATATAGGGAGGATTCCAGGCAGAGGAACTGTATTCAAGAATTGGTCTGGCAAAGGTTTTGTATGCCCTAGTTTGCAGTACAATGTTACTGAAGAAGAAGCTTTGCAAAATTAAGTTTAACAACTCTTAATACCTTTTTGGCAATGCTGTTACAGAGAGCTTGGATCAGAAGCAGACAATGGAGTCCTTACTCTAGCAAGATTTTGTCTACAGATGTGAAACAATAAAGAACTCAGCTTGGAAAAACTGTCATGTGTCATTCTTAGTTTTGGGCCAGACACCTGACTGTTTAAAAGTAATATTGTGTCAAGTTCATTTCAAGATGAGATCAGGAGGAATATTGGGTCAAGATTGTATCTTTCATGAGAAACTAGATTGGAAGCGAACAGCCAATAATCTCAAGCCAAGAGAAGAGCTACTGATTCAACAGAGTGATCTTTGGTGGTTAATTCCATTTGGAAATAAACAACTGGTGTTACAGAAAATGTGCACTGGGAGGAAGGGGGAACGGAATCTTAACAGCACCACAACACAACAATTTCCCAGGGAGGAGGCAGCACATTCCAAAGAGGGACCCAAAACAAGGGACTGCACATACCCGAACTGGATGTGGGAAAGGAGGAAGAGGGTAGCCACATAATAGAAACTCTCAGAATAGACTTCAATTAGGTTAGATGTTTATAGCTTTAGTCTGGCAAATTCTGTCTATTGGGTTTTCAGAAAACATGGGCAATAATGCCTTTGCACTGATTTAGTGATGAGACAGTCAAACATTGTGTAAAGGTAGACTTTTATGATGTAATACTTTCTCCTATAATTTTCTTCCTCCCCATCCTCCTCCTTTCCCCATCCTCCTCCTCTTCCTTCATCTTTGTCTTCTTCGTCTCCTCCTTTGTCTTCATCTTCTTTGTCTCCACCACTTCTTCCTCCTCCTCTCCTCCTCCCCTTCCTTCACCTTTGTCTTCTTCATCTCCTCCTCCTTTGTCTTCATCTTCTTTGACTCCTCCTCCTCTTCCCATCCTCTTCCTACTTCATTTTGTCTTCTTTGCCTCCTCCTTTTTTGCCTTCATCTTTTTATCTCCTCCTCCTCTTCCTCTTCCTTCATCTTTGTCTTCTTCATCTCCTCCTTTGTCTTCATCTCCTCCTCCTCCTCCTCCTCCTCCTCCTCCTCCTCCTCCTCCAAGTTTAGACATATCCAAAAGTAGCATACTTCAAGGTATCAAACCTGAACAGGTGCACGGACAAAGAGAAGGAACATTCATATCACCTGAACAGATGTGCAGGATCATTTAGGCATGGCTTCAAAAATGCTTGGTTTGGGCATTTTTGTTTTAATTTACCCCTGGGCAAAGCATTCAGAGGGTCTATTTTGGAAAGATAGCAAAGGAATAATTTCTTTGTACAGAGATACTTTATAGATCATTCTAGAGGCATAACTGGCTTCCTACATGTCTATTTTGTATAATTTTTCACCAGCACTTGTCCAAATGGAGCCTACACATTGTTCTAATATATATCACATACACACCTCCTACCTCATATTCATTCAGCATGCAAATTTTCTTAGTTCCAGCGCTCCTGAAAAAAACTCAGAAGCTATGATTTGGGTCACATATCTGCCAAGTTACAGTGGTTTAACTATGGTTGCTTAAAGAACTCACCTTTGATTAAAGGATGTAATAACCACATAGGCTAGATCCTGAAGATCCTAGAGGAGATCAACTCTGACTGCTCTTAAAAGGGCAGATCCTGAAGAGGAAACTCAAAGACTTTGGCCACCTAATGAGAAGGAAGGACTCCCTGGATGAGAGCCTCATGCTGGGAAAGATGGAGGACAAAAGAAGAAGGGGACGACAGATAATGAGATGGCTGGATGAAGTCACTGAAACAGTTGGCGTGAGCTTAAATGAACTCCAAAGGATGGTAGACAAGAAGGCCTGGAGGAATATTGTCCATGGGATAGCAATGGGTTGGATACACCTTTGCAACTAACAACAACAACCGCAATAGCCAGATTGAATTTTAGAATGAAATGAACCTTTTCTAAGTACAGTAGTCCTTGACTTACAACATTCATTTAGTGACTCTTCACACTTACAATGGCACTGAAAAAAAGTGTTTTATGACTGTTTTCCACACTTACAACCATTGCAACATCTTCGTGGTCACATGCTCAAAATTTGG
The DNA here is from genome assembly GCF_009769535.1 of Thamnophis elegans. Taxonomy (NCBI): domain Eukaryota; kingdom Metazoa; phylum Chordata; class Lepidosauria; order Squamata; family Natricidae; genus Thamnophis; species Thamnophis elegans. Next base: position 16,040,470 of record NC_045554.1, read on the forward strand.
ACTCTTGGCAACTGGCTCATATTTATGACAGTTGGCAAGTCCTGGGTTCAGGTAATCCCACTTTGTGAGCTTCTGATAAGCCAAGTCAATGGGGAAAACAAATTCACTTAACAACCATGTTACTAGCTAAACAACTGCCATGTTTCACTTAACAAACATGGCCAGAAAAGTCATAAAATGATGCAAATTCACTTAACAACTGCCTTGTTTAACAACACACATTTTCAGCTCAATTGTGGTTGTACGTCAAGGACTCCCTGTAGAAATTGAAATGGTACATTGGACTGAGTCACAACTGAATTACAACATTTGGGGAGATCTAGAAGGTTAACTCAGCTTCAAGTTGAAAGTTAGTCCATAGTCTACATGAAAGTTAGTTCATGTAGAAGTTCTAAAGGTTGTAATCTAGTAAATATATATATGTATATATTCTTCATTCCATATATATATATATATATATATATATATATATGTATATGTATATGTATATGTATATGTATATGTATATGTATATGTATATGTATATGTATATGTATATGTATATGTATATGTATATGTATATGTATATGTATATGTATTCCTTGCAGGCATCTGGCTAATACAAAAATGGGAGATAGATTGCAGGCATCTGGCAGCAGAGTCGGACAGTGGTTGGGAAGGGCATGGACCAGTCCTGAAGGCTGGGGAAGGCTTGGGATGAGGGCTCTGTGTTGGAGGCAGAGACAGGGCCGAGGCCATCTGGCAGTGATCCGGTGCCTATGGAGCTAGACAGCAGTGAGGCAGAGGAACAGCTGGAGCCTCTTCCCAGTGTGCACATGCGCAGAGCTGCCAGAAGAAAAGAACAACTCAGAAACCAGAGTCAACTTTGGAGTAAAGGCACAGATGGAAGGTGATTGACCCCTCCCATAGGAAATAAAAGAGGAACAAAGGGGCAGAGGGCTTTTGCAGGAGACAATTCGTTCGTTCGGTCATTAGAGTCAGGAGTGTGAAGATCTGTCCGTGAATCTCATAGACTCTGTGCCAAGTCTTTCCTTGCACAGTACCTCATTTGGAAAATATTTACATGGCAGCTTTCCAAGCTAGATAAGATCTGTGGTCATAACTTTACCTTTGAAAGGCTGTTACCAGGCCTTTGCTGGATATGAATGCGAGGAATTTACATTCGTTTAATAAAAGGGGTTTGTGGGGACCAGGACTCTGCCTCATGCTTTTTGGGGAAGCCTAGGTCAGAACAATATCCTTCCCCCTCTGTGGATCCTCCTGTTTACAACATAGTCCTTTTAGCAATTCCAAGACAGTTCCACACTCATTTACACTATTTAGGTAACCCTGAGGGCACAGATGAACCTCCAAGTGGCCTCAATGATGCTCAGAGAGAGTGCTAACAACCAGATGGCTGCAAAGAATATAAATTGTTCAATCCGAACTGAAGAACCAATATCAGCAGTAGCCTTAATCATGGGAACTGTTTGCCTCCAGAAGTCATGCGTCACTGGAGGTTTTCAAGAAAGGTTTACACCGCCATTTGTCCAGAATGCTCTGGGATTGAAAATCAGGCCTGTCAGGTGTTACATCTTTTCTATCCTGCTCCACGGAGTGGAGAGCTGGTCTCTGGCAGAAAGCCACTTGAACAGACTAGAAGCATTTGAAATGTGGATTTACAGGCAGCTGTTATGTAGAAGTTGGGTTGACAAAATCAGAAATGAGGAGGGGATAAGCTGCCTGGGAAAGCCAAGGGAAACCATCAAATCCATAAAAAATATGTTAGAATATTTTGGGCGTGATGCAACAACTGGAAAAATGTGGCATCCTTCACTTAATCCTCCAGGGAAAGATTGAAATCAAAGGAGGTCCAGGCAGAAGAAAAAAACATCATGGCTTCAAAATCTAAGGGTCTGATTTGGACAAAACTCAGTAGCAGTTTTTCATGCGGCTGTTGATAAAAATAGGATTGCCAACATGATTGTCAATGTCTGATAACAGATATGGCAGAAGAAGAGGAAGAGGAAGAGGAGGAGGAGGAGGAAGAAGAAGAAGAAGAGGAAGAAGAAGAAGAAGAAGAAGAAGAAGAAGAAGAAGAAGAAGAAGAAGAAGAAGAAGAAGAAGAAGAAGAAGAAGAAGAAGATGATGATATGGGATCTCCTGCTGGAGCAGGGGGTTGTATTAGGAGACCTTCAAAGTCCCTTCCAACTCTATTATTCTGTATTCTGTGTTCTATATTCTTCAGAATTTCCAATAAGAATGCTTAAAACGCCACCAAGAGAAATGCAAAGGAAATTGTCAAGCACACCGAGAACAGGTTACAACAAAGGACATTTATTTTGCAGAAGAGAAAAATATCAGAGAAATGTTTCCAAGCACAGCTTTATGATACATAAATTTATGATACAGTCATTGCAACGGGTATAATTCACCCTTTTGAATTGCCTACCTCAGGCACAATCGGCCGCATCTGCTTCAGAGTGGGCGATGCCATGTGCCTAGGCGCACATATGTGCACACACTTGTCCTGCCCAGGTGGAGGAGGTTGTAGGCAAGATGCCATCGCAACCTCATCACATCATTTCTTAATTCCCAGGTTTTGCATTCTTTTTATCTGCCGTGATTGTACATCCTGGGGTATTAGGAGTTGGCAGGTGTGGAATGGCTAATGAGCTGCACCACAAAATCAGTTCCCCGTGCCTTCCAGCAGGATAAAGCCTGCCGAAATTCCTCCATTATCAGCAAACAGCTCCCTTTTATGTCTTTCTGATGAGCTGTAGCTTCACAGATAGGGCAGGCTAGCCTTTGACATGTCACATTCTTGCCCGCAATAAATAAAGCCCATGGAAAGGCTGCTTAATTAAAGCTGCTGGAATGGAGAAATAAGGAATGAGGAAACAGTAAGGAATGGTCAACCTGGACTGAATTATAATCTCTAGCTCAGCACTCTTCCAACAGCGATTGATTGCCTAATTCCATTTTACGTCTTCATTTGCATTGTGTGCTAATATCTCCAGGCAGTGATATTATGGGCCACCAGATGGGATCTCGCACTTAATGTAGGTTAATGTGGTAATGGGAAAAGGAGAAGGGGGGAAATTGATTTTGTTTTTAAAGAGGCCACCAGGATTTCTGGTCGATGAGAAAGCCATGGCTGTCTTTGAAGGGACGATAGTTAGAGATGTCTTACTTTTCCTCACAGTGGTTTATCAGCCTCCTCCTTCCAAGAAAGGAAGAGAGGTGATGGCCCGCAGGGAAAGAAAGTTAGCTGTTGTTCCAATCTCCCAAAGCCCTCCTCACTTTCTCTCTCCATATTTTATGTCTCAGTTGAATAGACAGCTGGTGTTATGCATTGGCTAAGGATCAGGTTTGCCTGGACTCATAGTTGTGAAAATGTATTGGTTGAATTTTGGATTGGTATTCCCTCTTGGGTAGGGGCACGATGGCTCAGTGGTTAAAGGCCGGAGAGCTGACAGCCCGGGTTTGAGACCCAAGTTCCAGGCAACAGGGTGAGCTCCTATTACTTACCCCAGCTTCTGGCTGTGGCCTGTCAGCCACCAGCTCCTCCAGCAGCCAAATCAGATGAGGAGGAGGCGGAGGCATGGGGGTCAGCTGCCTGGCATGTGCATGCATTCCAGCCAGCTGGTCTTCGGGTTTCCGGCACTCTGGCACAAGCATGCCAGCAACCTGATGTTCAGGTTTCAGGCACACGCATGCATGCCAGCCAGCTGGTTTTCACACCTATCAGAGTACCTGGCCAGCTGGTCTTTGGGTTTCCGGCCCTCCAGCGAGCACGAAGACCAGCTGGCCAGCACACATGTGCATGCTGGAAACCAAAACAGCAGCTGGCAGCGGCAAATGGGCCCATAGAGAGGACTCTGTGTGCCACCTCTGACACGTGTGCCATAGGTTCGGCGTCATGGCCCTATACCATTTCAGACAAATGGCTATCCGAGCTCTTCTTCAAAACTTCCAGTGATTGAGTCTCCAAAACTCCTGGAGGCAAGTTGAAAGAATAACAATAGCTTGGTCTTTTCAGGTTCCCTATCACTGTTTTCCTGTCCCATCGCTGCTGCCAAAGCTTTGATCATTGTAGATATTTTACCAGTCTTTTAGTTACATCCACAAGCAACTGATAAAGAAGTGGATGGGATCCTTTCAACTGTTATTTACAGGGAGCCGAGAAAAGTCTCCTTAAATTTTATTTCAAGGTAGCAGTATTGGCAGTGGCAATAATAAATATTTTTTTTCTGGCTTTGTGATTGCAGTGGTTTGTTTTTATTATAGTTTCTGCCAATAGCATGTGCCACATCAGATCAGTGTAGGCACGTGTCATTATAAAGTTATAGACAGTTAATACCGCATAGTGACAAAAATAATAATGCTAGCTTGGACCACGTTTCTATCCGGTCAGAGAACTAACTTACAGAGACTTTGCATTGGTCATTCTTACCAGAAGTTTGTGGTTGACCCTGTGTAAGTCACCTTTATTTTTCAGAGAAAAATGGGATACATACATACATACATACATACATACATACATTTTCTTGCAATTCCTTTAAAAAAAATCATTTCAATGATTAGAAAGTTAGCACCCACTCCTCTCTCAGAAGAAAGAAATATTTTGAAAAATATTAAACAGGCAGAATGTTATATTTCCCTGGATGAGAAATTGAGAAACATATTCTTGGAACCTCTGCCTTTCTTAATAGCCCTCAGCAGGTGTCAGCACTTAAGAGATAAAGAGCTTATTGAGATCTAGGTATCTCTATTCATTGCCCGCAGTAAGGTCTGAAAAAAAGGTAGGGCTAGCCCACAGCCACAATAGAAATTGTCCAACAAGCCCCACCATTGCATCAGCCAAACTTCAACCAAATGTAACACACACAAGCTCCTAGGATTTATACATGGCCCCATGGGAATCTGACAGCAGCCAATGGAATACATGTTCCTTGCACAGGAACAGGAAGTTCAAGTGCAAAACCCAAGAGAAGGTATAAAAACCCTTTACTCTCAATTCCATGTGGTCAGCTGCACCAGAACCATGGGCTGGGTGGTTCTGCTTCATCATTAAACCATCTTTCAGCATCTAGCCTCCATTTTGTCTCCAGTGCCTTCCTCCCGGCTTGGAACTCGACCTGGATATTTCTTCCAACAAATGGAATTGACACACACATGCACGGACTGACTTGAGGAAACAAAAATGCAAGTGTATTTTATGGGTTTTCAAAGAATTCTGAATGTGAGACATAAAATTAGGTCTTAACATAGTGCAAAGTTTTGGAGATGATACAAGCTGGTTGTAGGATACATGGTGACTTCTTGTTACCATTACGTTGTCCCAGTATTGGCCTGTTTGCTCTGATCCAGCCCAGCTTTTACTGATGTTCTTACACTGGAATTAAATCTCACTCAGACACATTTTAATCTGGCCCTGGCCATGTATTTTCATGATGCATTGAAAAGGCAATCAATAGAAGAGGTTTGTTGCTGTATAAACTGCAGATCCAAATTGCTTAATACAGACATCAGATGATTAAGTAAAAAGAAAGCCTCCATATACTCGCCCCTTGGCAAGGAAGAGAGCTGAATAGGTCTTTTTTAAAATAATAATAATAATAATCATAATATTAATAATAATTATAATTATAATAATATGAATAATAATATGATTAAATTTAACTTGACACGAGCGATGTACCATAATGCAATTGTGATATTTAAAATAAGACCATTTTTGTTCCTGATTGCATACCTACAATCAATTTCTACATAGGGTGACAATATCTATTCAAAATTCTCTCTGTGTGTGTTTGTGTGTTTCTCCCAGCCAGAAAGTTCTTGCATACTAAAGCAAAGTTTCTCCATTCACCATCCTGCCTGTTCAGGAAATGTAAAGCAAATTAGAATGAATATGAATAAAAAAACCACCTTTTGTCACATTGCCACCATTTCCTCAATAATGGTTTTCTAGAAGACAGTGGTGGTTCAATGGCTAAGATGCTGAGCTTGTCGATCGGAAAGGTCAATTGTTTGGTGGTTCGAATCCCTGGCACTGCGTAACGAAGTGAGCTCCCATTCCTTGTCCCAGCTTCTGCCAACCTAGCAGTTTGAAAGCATGCAAAAAATGCAAGTAGAAAAATAAGAACCACCATTGGTGGGAAGGTAACAGCGTTCCATGCACCTTCAGTGTTTAGTCATGCCAGCCACATGACCTATAAGATGTCTTTGGACAGCGCTGGCTCTTTGGTTTTGAAACAGAGATGAGAACCGCCCCCTAGTGTTGGGAATGACTAGCACATATGTGTGAGCGGAACCTCTACCTTTACCTTAGAAGACAGTGAAAAGTGGATTGTTTTGGAAGATGCGGTGGTAATGATTGTATGCTACCAGATTTTATAGCTTAATTTATGGATTAATGGTTTTGGTTGACTTGTGTAATTATATATCTGATATTTCTTTTTTTTACCGTGGACATTTTAATTGTGTTTTAGTATTGTAGGCCTGAGATTTGATGACACGCATTTTGGGAGTGTGTTTCTAATGTTGTAAGATATAAGATTTGACAGCTTACAGATTTAATGACTGAATAAGTAAATGAAATATTCATCCCAGGTAGTTCTGTTCGGGTCTGATTTGAATCGATGATGTGATTTGGATGGCTGAGTCAATTTGTACAGAAGCACAAATACCCTGATACAAATGTGGTAAAAAGTGCATCCACTTTGATTCTATAATTTGAACTGAATTAATGATAGAATTGTTCTTTATAGAATAGAATAGAATAGAATAGAATAGAATAGAATAGAATAGAATAGAATAGAATAGAATTCTTTATTGGCCAAGTGTGGTTGGACACACAAGGAATTTGTCTTTGGTGCAGATGCTCTCAGTGTACATAAAAAGACAAGATACATTCGTCAAGAATCATAAGGTACAGCACTTAATGATAGTCATAGGGTACAAATAAGCAATCAGGAATCAATCAATATCAATATAAATCATAAGGATACAAATAAAACAAAGTTGCAGTCATCCAGTCATAAGTGGGAGGAGATGGGTGATAGGAACAATGAGAAGACCAATGATAATAGTAATGCAGCCTTAGTGAATAGTTTGACAGTGTTGAGGGAATTATTTGTTTAGCAGAGTGATGGCGTTCTGGAAAAAAATTCTCCTTGTGTCTAGTTGTCTTGGTGTGTAGTACTCTATAGCGTTGTTTTGAGGGTAGGAGTTGAAACAATTTATGCCCAGGATGTGAGGCGTCTGTAGATATTTTCACAGCCCTTTTTTTGACTCGTGCAGTACACAGGTCCTCAATGGAAGGCAGGTTGGCAGTACTTGTTTTTTTCTGCAGTGCTACTGATCTAATTTTAATAGACTCTTTCCATTGAAAATTCACACAGCTCTACTATCGTACGGAGTTGTTTTTATTTTAGCGTTGTTATTTTTCTTTGAATTTCAGAATGGTTTTAGAGCACATAGGCATTGCCATGATTCAGTATTCACCAAGTCACCTGCTGAAAAGTCCACATGGTTGGAAGTTCCTTGCAAAAACCGAATTAGAAATATATAGCCTAACCAGATTAGTAGGGATGTACGATAATAGGCCTGTGTGAATCAGACAAAATCCAATCCAATTTATTCATTTTTCCCCATTCAGGAAATCGTTCCAATTTGATTTGACTCTTTGAATTGATTTGGAGAAAAGAAAAAGGTGCAGTTTGATTGCACTGTTCAAATCAAACTGTCAGCTCAGATCTATTTAATTTGCAGAAACGTGTCCTGTATCTACGAGGAGTATACGTGGCTTGTAAAATATTGAGAAGTGAATTTGCCTTTTTTTTTTTTTAAAAGGAGTTTAGAAAGGTTCTAAAGTGGGCAATTAAGACTACGAGATGAGAAAATAAAGTGGAATTTACCATGAGTTGTATCATTTTTAGCTGCATGGACAAAATGAATCTACGGCTAGATAGAACTTTCGCTTCTTCCTTTTCAGCAAAAAAACTGAATTCTGCTTTTCAGTACATCTGTCAGTGGCTGGGAAATCCAAAGGAGAAAGGGGTTCACAATTGCTGTTCCTCTGCTTTTGTGCTGATAGCAAAGCTATTGGTATTAGGTTTAAAAGCCTTCCTTGCAGCAAAGGTGCAGTGATAAAGATGGTGTAATTATCAAACTGTCCTCCATTCAAGTGGGCACATCCATGATGGCCTTCAGTCAAATGCTGCCCCAACCGCAGAAGTTGTTCCCTTGCTGGCGTTCTCAGGGGAAATCAAGGACAAAACATAGGTAGACAAGTTCATGGCACGTTTTATGTATCACCCAACAGTGTGTGTGTGTGTGTGTGTGTGTGTGTGTGTGTGTGCGCGCGCGCGCGCATGCGCACACGCATGCCCCCTAAGATGCATTTTTGCTGGCAGAGAGCTGCAGGATATCATCATGGCTGAAAATGGGGCACTGGAGGGATATGTGGGGCTCCCCAAACTCTATTTTCGCTGGCAGAAGCACCACAACAATGGTGGGATTCAATTTTTTTTACTAGCTATAGGTGTGACTTGGTGGGCATGGCTTGATGGGCATGACAGGGGAAGGATACTGTAAAATCTGAATTCCCTCCTCACTCCAGGGGAAGGATACTGTAAAATCTCCATTCCCTCCCTACTCCAGGGGAAGGATAATGCAAATTCCCCAGTCACTCCTCACTCCAGGGGAAGGATAATGCAAAATTTCCATTCCCTCCCAATCGGCTGAGGCTCGGGAGGCAGAGAATAGGTTTTTTTTTTTGGGGGGGGGGGTGCAGTCAGAGGTGGTATTTATTGATTCTCCAAACTACATAAAATTTCCACTACCGTTTTTTCATAACTGGTCAGAACCTGCTGAATATCCCCTCTGCACCGCAGACCAGTCCTTTGCTGTTTCCAATCCAGCCCCATGAGCTGGATTTGGGCCATGAACCTTGAGTTTGACACCCCTGTCTTATAATGTCGCCAGAATGTCAGAGCTGGTGGTGTTTCTCTATCAATGTTCCTTTTCCTTTTCTCCTTCCTGGGGAATTTGAGACCTCTGTACATTAAAAAGAAATGCATACTGAATTCCTGTGGCAGCACATGATGGAATAGATGGATGAGAAATATAAATTCTCTAGAGTTCTTTGTATCTCGGCCTCTTTTTCCCCCCTTCAGATCTGTGATTTAATTAGAACTTTAATCTTTCTGCGGACAAGCTGCAGGAGCCCCTAAAGGTCCTTTAAATAGTGATTAGATAGCTTAACTTGCAGGACATATACAAAATGGGACTGAGGATCATTTCCCTTGATAGGCCGCAAGAAGGCCATAACCATTCCCAGTTATTAAAACAGGGAAACAGGGATCTCATCTTTTTCCTAATTGACACAGGGCAATGCTTTGTCCTGTGTGCATATCGATTTCTCCAAATTCAGAGGCTTTCGTCTTCCTCTCCATGAAGAAGGTCAATTCTGGGCCTATGAAAAAGAGCCAAGGGCTCTGTCCTCACCACTGAAAGGCACACTGGAGCTCTTGTGGCAACCGAGAGTGTCTCGGCGTGCATATCAAATGTTAGCGAGACTGGAGGGATTCCAAAAATCACTTCCACCTCGTATCCTTGAAATTAGATTTCATGGCACATTGAAAGCATCAGGAGAAGCCAAAATGAGCTGTGGAGAAAACTGGCACCAGGTTGGCATACATAACAATATGGGCAGAATCTGCTGGAGGTCCTGTTTCAGAAAAGAGTTATAGAGAAGCTCTCTAGCCCATGTCATTTTATGCTGCTTGTCCTTCTCACTCTACCTGTTGCTTGTTCTGTCTGCCTGCCTGCCTGCCTGCCTGATTCCCTGTCTGCCTGCCTGTCTAGTCAGCCAGCCAGCTAACCTGATTCCCTGTCTGCTTGTCCGTCCATCCAGCCTGATTCCCTGTCTGCCTATCCATCTATCCATCTATCCATCTATCCATCTATCCATCTATCCATCTATCCATCTATCCATCCATCCATCCATCCATCCTTCCATCCATCCATCCATCCATCCATCCATCCATCCATCCATCCATCCTTTCATCCATTTATCACACATCCCACTAAGGCCAAAACCAAAACAAGTTTTCACTTAGCGTCATGCATGTATTGAGTGACTGAATTGTTATTGTTACTTTGGTATAAATAGTTCTAGAAAGTTGTTTCAAGAACTTTAGTGTACTCAATATAAAAGTGATTTATCTCTCATGACTGCCACATATGATGTAGTCTGGATATTCCGTTTTGCCTGCAGAATTACAGTTCCTATAAAAGAGTTGTCCCGAAGTTTATTCAATCATAAATTGAATAAACTGTCAAAATGAAATGGTTTGAATTTTTAACTGAGCTGAACAGCTTTAACAGATTTAAGGCTGCAACAAGAAGAGAAAACAATCATAATGAAATTTGAATGTAAATATGGGGGGGGGGGAAACCACCAGCAAAACTATAGTAAAAATCATGCATAAAGAAAAACAAAAACAAAAAATGCACATTACAATAAATTTATTTACAACAGAGTTGAAGTCTTAAAAAATGAATTTAAACCTTGTCTAGGGGAAATCATATTGTTTGTGCTTTCTATATTGTCAATGAAAACTCTGTTCATATGTAGAAAAAAAACATATATATCATAACAGAATAACAGAGTTGGAAGGGACCTTGGAGATCTTATAGATTACATGGCAGTACCAGGAATAATATTGCAGGAATCCATACATTTGGTTTCTTTCTCCTCCCTATATCTGTCCACTTTTCTGGACATCACTTAATAGCATTCTATGGCCCCAATTTGCAAGGGTTTGATTTCATTTTTGAGTTTGATTCACATAGGAAAATTCTAGTCCAATTCCCTGCTCAAGCAGGAAACCCTATACCAGGGATGGCGAAACTTTTAGACACCGAGTGCCCAAACTCTGCATGCACGTATGCACGTACATGCATGAATGTGCCCATGCACAGGCATGCGCACATGCACAGCAGAGATCCAAAGACAAGGTGGCCGGCGGGAGGTGGGGCATCCCAGCACCGACAGCACAGCAAGTGTTAACATCTTTTTTGAGCTTCTGTTTCGTCATTTGCAGGGAAATTGGAGTTTCTTTAGTGATTTAACCTAGGGTGACAGTGCGCATGCCAGCAGAGAGGGCTCTGCGTGCCACCTCTGTCACGAGTGCCATAGGTTCGCCATCACAGCCCTATACCATTTCAGAGAAATCATTGTCCAATCTCTTCTTAAATACCTCCAATATCAGAACACCCACAGCTTCTAAAGGCGAAACTGTTGCACTTATTAATTGTCCTCACGGTCAGGAAATGTCTCCTTAGTTCTAGGTTGCTTCTCTCCTTGATTCGGATTCAGATTCAGATTTAGTTTATTTGTATGCCGCCCTTCTCCGGGAGGGACTCAGGGCGGCGAACAACTCAGAAGGGGAAAAGGGGACACAAACACAATACACGTAATTAAAATACACAAAAGTCATACAGCCATACAAGTCGAGAGGGGAGGGGAACTCATCAACCCCAGGCCTGCCAGCAGAGCCAGGTTTTGACGGCTTTCTGGAAGGCCTGGAGAGAGGTGAGGGTCCGAATCTCTGTGGGGAGTTCATTCCAAAGGGCCGGAGCTGCTACAGAGAAGGCCCTCCCCCGGGTTGTAGCCAGATGGCATTGGCTGGTAGACGGAACCCAGAGGAGGCCGACCCTGTGCGATCTAACGGGTCTATGGGAGGTAATTGGCAGCAGGTGGTCTCTCAAGTACCCAGGTCCAATACCATGAAGGGCTTTATAAGTTACGACTAGCACTTTGAAGCGTATCCGGAGACCGATCGGTATCCAGTGCAGCTCGCGGAGGATAGGTGTAACGTGGGTGTACCGAGGTTGCATTCTGGACGAGTTGTAGTCTCCGAATACTCTTCAAAGGCTGCCCCATGTAGAGCGCATTGCAGTAGTCCCACCCCTTGTTTCCCACCCCTTGTTTCTTGTCCTGCCCTCAGGTGCTTTGGGGAATAGTCTGATTCTCCTCTTCTTTCTAGCAGCCTCTGAGATGTCAGGACATTCAATCCAGGGTTTTAGGTGAGGTATGTTTGAGTTTTTCCGTCCGACTAAAATAGTTTTCTTAGCTACCTCCCATATATGAGAAATCTAAATTTCTTTATAGTTTATCTAGTTCCACATTTCCAGGATGTAATTTCACATTAATTTTACATAACTACCCTTATTTCTTTTGCTAGAATTCTATTTGATAAACATAATACTATTCAGCTAAAATGTGGAACAAGCCCCATATAGATGAGTTGGTATCCTTCCATATATCCTTTCATACAAACACAAAAAAACCCAACACAAAAAAACACACACTCACACACAGAGAGATAGATTACTATCTCTCTCTCTCTCTCTCTCTCTCTCTCTCTCTCTCTCCCCTCCCTCCCCCCCTCCGTGTGTGTGTGTGTGTGTGTGTGTGTGTGTGTGTGTGTGTGTGTGTGTGTGTAATAATATACAGAGCCGAGGTAGGTAAAATGAGGACCCAGATTGTTTGGGGCAAGAAGCTGACTCTGTAAACCACTTAGACAGGGCTGTAAAAGTACTGTGAAGCGGTATATAAGTGTAAGTGCTATTGCCTTTCCTTCCTTCCTTCCATCCATCGTGGGCAGTGGTTAGAATGCAGTATTGCAGGCTAACTCTGCCGACTGCCAGGAATTCGATCCTGACCAGCTCAAGGTTGACTCAAGTGTTCCGTCCTTCCGAGGTGGGTAAAATGAGGAGCCAGATTGTTGGGGGGCAACATGCCGACTGTGTAAACTACTTAGAGAGCGCTGTAAAGCTCTGTGAAGTGGTGTATATAAGTCTAAGTGCTATTGCTATTATATTGTTCATATTCATAGATATTATACTCCAATCTTCAGGGAAAAATACGCAGGCATTCAGATTCAGTCTGGCACAGTTCAGGTTCCTTCAATTAAACAATGACAACTCTTGGGACAGCAGCATCTTCCCTCTGGAATTTGAGGCAGTGGTGGGTTCCGGATCCCGTTGCAACCAGTACGGTGGAATGACACTGGGCGTCCACCCCATGAACGCATGCAACACACGTGCACGAGCGTGCAGTGCGCACATGCATACTCACCGCTCGCGATGGTGTGTGACGCTTCTGCAATGCTCCAGCTGCTCGGTGGAGCGTCACACAGGTGCCGTACGCTCCGTGCGCATAAGCCCCGAACAGCTCAAATACAAGTAAGGAGTGCAGGCAGGTGGGTGGGCAGAAACAGTATCTCCCAGGCCCATACTGGGGCGTACCGTTTGTATCCCACCACTGCCTTGAGGTCTGGATGATCTCTACTGATGTTTTGAAGGGGATTAAAGACTTAGCTCTTCACAAGCCTTTCACAAGCATGATTGAACCGCCCTTGGGATTTTCCCCTCCCCCCATTCCAATCCAGGTTTTGCCCTCTTTATTGGCAATCTTTATTCTCATTTGCATTTCTGACTTAACATTTTATTGGCATATAAATTTAATAATAAAGACAATTTTAAAATCATTGCAACATATTATCCAAGGCTTTCAACAATCAAGAACCTCTCTCTCTCTCTCTCTCTCCCTCCCTCCCCCCCTCTCTCTCTGTATATGTGTGTGTGTGTGTGTGTGTCGCTCATTTCAAAGTACAGATTAATCAGTAATAGGGAATTTATACTTTTTGCCAACAAAGAAATAAAGGGAGGATTATAGATCTATTTCCAGCTATTTAGCTCTCATCAGCTAGCCCAGGAGTCAGCAACTTGCGGCTCTGGAGCTGCATGTGGCTCTTTCATCCTTCTGCTGCGGCTCCCTGTCGCTAGTTGGCTCCACAATTGATGGGGCTTTCGGTTAGGATAGGCAGAGGAAAAAGGATGCCGCACTAGGAGGAGACTCTATGATGGGGGAACCAGACTCCAGTCAGCTCCAGAATTGAATGGGGGCTTCTGGTTAGGACCTATTTGGCTCTTTTAATGTTTAAGGTTGCTAGCCATACCATTCTGGGATTTGATTTGAACCCAGGATACTTGCATACTAGGTAGATGTATTAACTTCTAAACCACAGGCTCTCCTCACTTTGTTAGCTATACCAGGGGAAAGATTGTTTTTTTATCAAGGCAACTTGGTCTACCCAATTATGGGATGGAGCAGTAATAGGGAAGATTTCCAAGATTTTAAATACTTTCTTAAGGCGTCGTTTCTCTTACACAGTCAGATCCATCTCAAAAGTGCCCTTTTATTAATAATACTATCTAGGAATTCCCAGCAGAGATATTCTTCAAACATCAGATAGAACTTTTCGCATTTCCTCCAATTATACATTTAGTTAGCTGCTTTTGTTACCTATCGAGCCTTTAGCGCCGTCTTTCCCAACCTTAGAAACTTTAAGAGGTCTGGACTTCAATTCCCAGAATTCCCCAGCCAGCACCGCTTAAAGTTGCTAAGGTAGAGAAACACTACCCTAGCAACAGTGAAGGTGAACGAAGAAACACCATTTATATATCACAGCTTAAAAGGTGGTGGAAGTTGTTTTGCTTTTTTCCCAAATTAACCCCGTCTTTTTAGCTTTTTGGATCTTCAGCTCCTTACAGCGTTTTTCATCCCTGTGTATATTTGACTGAGAGGGAGAAAGAAAAGAAAGATTAGACATGCTTTCATGTCTCTCTATTCTGCCCCTGATGCACTTAAAAAGAACTAAACTTCTAAGCAAGCCCATTTGTGTGTGTATTTGTGTGTGAAAGAGAGAGAGAGCTAGAGAGGGAGGGAGGGAGGGAGGGGGGAGTGGGGGAGGAGAAGCAGGGGTCCTGTTAATTTTTTGCATCCTTTGTCCCCATAACTCCTGGGGGACAATGCATTTTGGCTCATTTAACTACAGAATGGATTGTGTGTTTCCCTTATGAATGCAAAGCATTTCTTACCCAAAAGAACAAAATATAATGAAGAAAGACACAGTAACAAAATAAAAACTGGATGATGATGATGATGATGATGATGATGATGATGATGATGATGATGATGATGATGATTATAATAATAATACAATTGTATCACAGCGGCCAGTTGTTTCGCCGGATTTGGCATTGGTTACTAGTCGGGCCCCACCCAGGGGCCTAGGACGTCGTAACGTATTTTCGTAATATGCGTGCAGATCCAAGCAGTGCGGCTTTTTGCATTTGACTGATGGTGATTTTGTCAATTTTTAACTGTTTTAAATGTAATTCCAGTGCTTTTGGAATAGCACCCAGTGTGCCAATTACCACTGGAATTATCACTGCTGGTTTTGCCATAGTCGTTGAATTTCGATTTTTAAGTCCTGGTATCTTGTGATTTTTTCATGTTTCTTCTCGGCGACCCTGCTATCACCTGGTATTGCGATGTCTATGATTGTGACCTTATTTTTCTCAACCAGTGTGATGTCTGGTGTATTATGCGCCAGTATTTTGTCGGTTTGTATACGGAAATCCCACAAGATCTTGACCATCTGATTTTCGGTGACTTTTTCAGGCTGATGTTCCCACCAGTTTGTTGCTGTTTTAATATTATAATTTTTGCACAAATTCCAATGGATCATTTGTGCTACTGAATTGTGCCGCAATTTATAATCAGTCTGCGCGATTTTTTTACAGCAGCTGAGTATGTGATCAACAGTTTCATCAGCTTCTATGCAAAGTCTGCATTTGGCATCATCAGAGGATTTTTCGATTTTGGCCTTAATGGCATTTGTGCGGATAGCTTGTTCTTGCGCAGCCAGGATTAGTGACTCTGTTTCTTTCTTTAATGTACCTGTTGTTAACCATAACCAAGTTTGTTCACTGTACACTTTATCTTTTATTTTTTCCAGAAATTGGCCATGCAGTGCTTTGTTCTGCCAACTTTCCATTCTTGATTTTATCACATGTTTTCTGTATTCTTGTTTCGTCTGTTGGGCCTTCAGTAGATTTTTGTTCTTTACTTCGATTAATAGATGTTCTTGACTTTCTTTTAAATAATCAGCCAGTGCATGTTTTTCTTCTTCAACTGTTTGCTTCACTTGTAATAATCCTCTGCCACCTGATTTTCAGGGCAGGTAAAGTCTATCAGTATCACCACTTGTTTTAAACTGTAGTGCATTGTCATTAGTTTCCTGGTTTTTCGGTCCAAAATGTCCAAATCAGCCAGTGTCCAGTTAACTATACCAGCTGTGTATCTTATAACTGGTATTGCCCAGGTATTTATGGCCTTGATTGTATTTCCACCATTCAATTTAGATTTCAAAATTTTCCTAACTCTGTTGGTGTACTCTCGCGTGACAATAGTTTTTACTTCTCCGTGCTTGATATTATCCAACTGCAGAATGCCTAAGTATTTGTAGGCTTCATTTTTGTTGCATTTAATTAGTTGGCCATTGGGCATTTCAATTCCCTCAGATGCAGTGATTTTGCCCCTTTTTATGGATACAGTGGCGCATTTTTCCATGCCAAACTGCATTGAAATATCGGTGCTGAATACTCGGACTGTGTTTGTCAATGATTGGATTTCTATTTCTGACTTTCCATAGAGTTTCAAATCGTCCATATATAGTAAATGCGAAATTTTTTCAGCTTCTTTGGCTGTTTGGTAGCCTAATTTCATTTTTTTTAAGATTACTGATAGTGGGATCATTGCAATGATGAAGAGAAGAGGTGAAAGTGAATCACCCTGGAAAATTCTTCGCTTGATATTAACCATTCCATAGATCTCATTCCCTACTGCCAAATCAGTTCTCCATTGCTTCATCGCCTTTTCAGTAAAGGATGTAATATTTTTGCTAATGCCAGTTGTTTCTAAGCATTTTATGATCCAACTATGTGGCAGTGAGTCAAATGCCTTTTTGTAATCAATCCAGACCATATTCAAGTTCGTTTTTCTGTTCTTACAATTTTCTAATATCATTTTATCAATTAGGAGCTGATCTTTCGTGCCCCTGCTCCTTCTTTTGTTGCCTTTTTGCTCTACTGGCAAGATGTTGTTTGTTTCCAAATAATCCATCATGTTATCTGCAATAATGCCTGTGAGTAATTTGAAGGTTGTTGGCAAGCATGTTATTGGTCTGTAGTTTTCAGGTGTTGTTCCTTTAGTTGGATCTTTCTGAATCAAGTATGTTTTTCCAGTTGTCAACCATTCATCAATTTGGCCCATTTGTAAAATTTCATTCAGTTGCCTGGCTAATATTGCATGTAAACTGGTCAGATATTTGAGCCAGAAACCATGTAATTGGTCCTTTCCAGGTGATGTCCAATTCTTTACCTTTTTAACTCGATTTTTGATCATCTCAGTTGTTATTTCTAATACTTGCATTTGTTTGTTGCCAATGCTTTTCTCAAAGTCATGTATCCACTTTGCTTCCTTGTTGTAGTCCTTTGCATTTTCCCACAATTCTTTCCAGAATTCAACTGTGGCCTGCTTTTCTGGTTTTTCACTTTTGGTGTCACCATTCACATTAAGACTTTGATAAAAACGCCGTTGGTCTGATCGAAATTGCTGATTTTGTTTATATTGGATGATTCGTGCCTCATATCTTTCAATTTTTCTAGCTGTTGCTGTTATCTGCTGTTTTACAATCTCTACAGCTTCATTGATGTTTCTTGTATCCAATCTATATCTTCTGATTAGCCGATCTATGATTTTGTTTTTTTAAGCCGTTGCTCATGCATGTTCTTTAAGTTGCAGTGATGCAGTGATTTTGCCCCATAATAATAATAATAATAATAATAATAATAATAATAATAATAATAATTATTATTATTATTATTATTATTATTATTATTATTATTATTATTATTATTATTATTATTATTATTATACAATTGTATCACAGCGGCCAGTTGTTTCGCCGGATTTGGCATTGGTTACTAGTCGGGCCCCACCCAGGGGCCTAGGACGTCGTAACGTATTTTCGCAATATGCGTGCAGATCCAAGCAGTGCGGCTTTTTGCATTTGACTGATGGTGATTTTGTCAATTTTTAACTGTTTTAAATGTAATTCCAGTGCTTTTGGAATAGCACCCAGTGTGCCAATTACCACTGGAATTACCACTGCTGGTTTGTGCCATAGTCGTTGAATTTCGATTTTTAAGTCCTGGTATCTTGCGATTTTTTCATGTTCCTTCTCGGCGACCTGCTATCACCTGGTATTGCGATGTCTATGATTGTGACCCTATTTTTCTCAACCAGTGTGATGTCTGGTGTATTATGCGCCAGTATTTTGTCGGTTTGTATACGGAAATCCCACAAGATCTTGACCATCTGATTTTCTGTGACTCTTTCAGGCTGATGTTCCCACCAGTTTGTTGCTGTTTTAATATTATAATTTTTGCACAAATTCCAATGGATCATTTGTGCTACTGAATTGTGCCGCAATTTATAATCAGTCTGCGCGATTTTTTTACAGCAGCTGAGTATGTGATCAACAGTTTCGTCAGCTTCTTTGCAAAGTCTGCATTTGGCATCATCAGAGGATTTTTCGATTTTGGCCTTAATGGCATTTGTGCGGATAGCTTGTTCTTGCGCAGCCAGGATTAGTGACTCTGTTTCTTTCTTTAATGTACCTGTTTTTAACCATAACCAAGTTTGTTCCCTGTCCACTTTATCTTTTATTTTTTCCAGAAATTGACCATGCAGTGTTTTGTTCTGCCAACTCTCCATTCTTGATTTTATCACATCTTTTCTGTATTCTTGTTTTGTCTGTTGGGCCTTCAGTAGATTTTTGTTCTTTACTTCGATTAATAGATGTTCTTGACTTTCTTTTAAATAATCAGCCAGTGCATGTTTTTCTTCTTCAACTGTTTGCTTCACTTGTAATAATCCTCTGCCACCTGATTTTCGGGGCAGGTATAGTCTATCAGTATCACCACGTGGATGTAAACTGTAGTGCATTGTCATTAGTTTCCTGGTTTTTCGGTCCAAAAGGTCCAAATCAGCTTGTGTCCAGTTAACTATGCCAGCTGTGTATCTTATAACTGGTATTGCCCAGGTATTTATGGCCTTGATTGTATTTCCACCATTCAATTTAGATTTCAAAATTTTCCTAACTCTGTTGGTGTACTCTCGTCTGACAATAGTTTTTACTTCTCCATGCTTGATGTTATCCAACTGCAGAATGCCTAAGTATTTGTAGGCTTCATTTTCTTTGCATTTAATTAGTTGGCCATTGGGCATTTCAATTCCCTCAGATGCAGTGATTTTGCCCCTTTTTATGGATACAGTGGCGCATTTTTCCATGCCAAACTGCATTGAAATATCGGTGCTGAATACTCGGACTGTATTTGTCAATGATTGGATTTCTATTTCTGACTTTCCATAGAGTTTCAAATCATCCATATATAGTAAATGCGAAATTTTTTCAGCTTTTTTGGCTGTTTGGTAGCCTAATTTCATTTTTTTTTAAGATTACTGATAGTGGGATCATTGCGATGATGAAGAGAAGAGGTGAAAGTGAATCACCCTGGAAAATTCCTCGCTTGATATTAACCATTCCGTAGCTCTCATTCCCTACTGCCAACTCAGTTCTCCATTGTTTCATTGCCTTTTCAGTAAAGGATGTAATATTTTTGCTAATGCCAGTTGTTTCTAAGCATTTTATGATCCAACTATGTGGCAGTGAGTCAAATGCCTTTTTGTAATCAATCCAGACCATATTCAAGTTATTATTATTATTATTATTATTATTATTATTATTATTATTATTATCGCAACAACAGAATTGTATCACAGCGGCCAGTTTTCACCGGATTTGGCATTAGTTACTAGTTGGGCCCCACCCAGGGGCCTGGGACATCGTAATGTATTTTCGTAATATGCGTGCAGATCCAAGCAGTGCGGCTTTTTGCATTTGACTGATGGTGATTTTGTCAATTTGTAACTGTTTTAAATATAATTCCAGTGCTTTTGGAATAGCACCCAGTGTCCTGATTACCACTGGAATTACCACTGCTGGTTTGTGCTATAATCGTTGAATTTCGACTTTTAAGTCCTGGTATTTCACGATTTTTTCATATTCCTTCTCGGCGACCCTGCTATCACCTAGTATTGCGACGTCTATGATTATAACCTTATTTTTCTCAACCAGTGTGATGTCTGGTGTATTATGCGCCAGTATTTTGTCTGTTTGTATACGAAAATCCCACAAGATCTTGACCATCTGATTTTCGGTGACTTTTTCAGGCTTATATTCCCACCAGTGTGTTGCTGTTTTAATATTATAATTTTTGTCGTTTTGTTGGCTGGTCCACTTGTAGCCCACTTGTCAATGGATGTCCAGGGACCTCAACATCCGCCGCGGCCCTTTTTAACCCGCGTGACAACCAATGCGGTATAGAATTTTTATTCGTTTCTTTCACCATGTTATATGGGTTGGCGGGGTTTTTTTATGGGGTCAGGTTGCCAACCTGATCCCAACCCTCCTCCTTTCTCATCCGGGCTTGGGAGCAGCAACGGCGGAGTTGTTGTTGTTGTTGTTGCTACTATTATTATTATTATTATTATTATTATTATTATTATTATGCGAGCAGACTTTGTAAATCCAAGCAACCAGGAAAGAGAAAGGAGGGTGAGTCTCCTCCAAGATCTCCCCCCTCCAAAAAAACCCAAGAAATGAATAAATGCAACCTCATTCAGCAAATGTGCGCTTAACACTAAGCCTCTCATAAGTAACATTTTATCTCCCCTCAGTTTGTGTGCAAACATAACAAGATTGCTCCTTCTGTTTTGACACTTTTCACACCATTTCTTAATTAGAAAAGCTTTGTGTAACAGATGAAATGGTGCTGTGGGAAAATAAAATAAAATAAATTGGAGACAGGAGGCGTTTGGCGGAGAACATCTGAAACGGTGGCATTTTAGAAAAATCGGCATAATGATTTGAAGGATTTTTTTATACATATAAATATATATACCAAAAGCTTGCATCCTAAAATGATTATTTCCCCCACCAGGTTTTTCTCTCTGTGTGTTCCCTCTTTCCTTGCTTTCATATCGCCGTGTTCGGCTTGTAAACAGAAAGCAATACTCTGGGTTTTATACCATTGCCACGTGAGGCATATTTCTGAGTTGAAATGTGGATTTCATTAAATTCCAGGCCAAAAACCCCTTTAGCACAGTCGTTCCACCATCCTTTAAAAAAAACACACAACAACAACAAACTAACACAGAAACAATCCTGCTGCAGTTATGAAATTGAACGGTGCCAATTTTCTTACTCGATCGGATGCTTTTTGAAGTCCCTTTTAATACTGTCGTACTGCTTACACCAGATCTTCAATTCCAGTCTTTTTTTTTTTTTTAAGTAGCATACCAACCCTGGAGGTTCAGGCATGCTCAGGGCCAAGCTAACTTCCGAAGACCTACCGTTTAGTCATTCTGGGTGTCAAGCTTCACCATCAGGCACAGCTGTAAATCTCAGCTCTGCAGACACTTAATCCCTTTTTTCAGGGATTGGTTTACTGGGCAGAAGGCTTTCAGATAATGAATGAACTAGATTAGTCTCTGTCTTGCAGGTCAGAACGAAGCCAGAGATGCAGAGATGGGCCCTCCCAGAAGTCAAAAGCTTTATCAGAAATTACGCTGAAAGGTTTAAATTCCAGGGTTGGTGTTCCTCTCTCTCTCTCTTTCTGAATTCACATATACAGGTGGAGACAGAATAACAAAGTTGGAAGGGACCTTGGAGGTCTTCTAGTCCAACCCCCTGCTTAGGCAGGAAACCCTACACCACTTCAGACAAATGGTTATCTAACATCTTCTTGAAAACCTCCAGTGTTTGGAGCACTCACAACTTCTGGAGGCAAGTTGCTCCACTGATTAATTGTTCTCACTGTCAGGAAATTTCTCCTTAGTTCTAAGTTGCTTCTCTCCTTGATTAGTTTCCACCCATTGCTTCTTAATCTGCCCTCAGGTGCTTTGGAGAATAGTTTGACTCCCTCTTCTTTGTGGCAACCCCTGAGATATTGGAACACTGCTATCATGTCTCCCCCAGTCCTTCTTTCTCTTAAACTAAACATACCCAGTTCCTGCAACCGTTCTTCATGTTTTAGCCTCCAGTCCCCTAATCCTCTTTGTTGCTCTTCTCTGCACTCTTTCTAGAGTCTCAACATCTTTTTTATACCTTGGAGACAGCATGCAACAAAATTTCCTTGTAATGTGGGCTGATTAGTACATTTAAAGGGACAGTGAAGATATTCTAAGTCTTCTAAGTCTAAGATAGTCCTAAATTTACAGCAATTCACTTAGGGACTGTTCAAAGTTACAATGGCACAGATAAAAGTGATTTATGACTGTTGCAGCATCCCTACGATCACATAGGACTCTTGGCAACTGGCCAGTGGTGGGTTCCTACCAGTTTGGACTGGTTCAGCCGAACCGGTAGTGGTTTGGCAGCCTGGGTCATTGGAACCATTTCTCCAGGTGGTGCCATAGGTGTCATCATCTTGTTGTTTGCTTCTACATATGCAGAGAGCAATTTTTATTGCACTGCACATGTGCATGCAGCGCACATCAAGCATGCACGGGCAGCGTGGCCACAAGCAAATTGGCAGTAGTGATTGCCGGAACCCACCCCTGCAACTGGCTCATATTTATGACATTTCCTGTGTCCTGGGGTCACGTGATCCCATTTTGCGAGCTTCTGGCAAGCAAAGTCAATGGGGAATCCAGATTCACTTAACAACCGGGTTACTAACTTCACAACCGCAGTGAAGTTTAGCTCAACAACTGTCACAAGGGGAAAGTTGTGAAATATGTGCAAAACTCAACAACTGCCACACTTAGCAACAGAAAGTTTGGGCTCACTTCTCAGTTACAACCACACCAAAATCTGATCTGATTTACCAGCATCTCGACATCTCAGCCGAAATTGTAGGCTCAATTACCGTCGTAGAGTGAGGGCTGCCTGCCTTCCTTTACTCTCTGTGATGTTCATTCTAGCCTAGGCTTGCTTTCATATACAGATTAGTCCTTGACTTACAACTCTTCATTTAGTGACCGTTCAAAGTTACAATGGCATTGAAAAATGTGACTTATGACCATTTCCCACACTTACGACCATTGCAGCATCTCCATGATCATGCGATCAAAATGCAGATGCATGGAGACTGATTCACATTTATGATGGTTGCAGTTTCTCAGGGTTCCGTGGTCCCGTTTTGTGACCTTCTGACAAGCAAAGTCAACAGGGGATCCCAATTCACTTAACCACTTAAATTATTGACTTATCAGCTGCAGGGATTCAATTAGCCGCCGTGGCAAGAAAGGTGGTAAAATGGGACAAAAGCCACTTTACAAATGTGTCACTTAAGGACATAACTTTTAGAGTCAAACGTAGTCGTAGGTTGAGGACTGTATGTGCACAGCCTTGATAAAATGTGAAATATTTTGCATGTTTGACCCCTTTCCCCTCATTTGTACAGGTCCAGGAACTAAATTCCCATACCATGCCCATAACTAGCTAATGTGCTTTTCTTGCAGGAGGATAGATTATAATACTATCTTTGAAGGGGAACAAGTTTGGTGTCACCCATTAGGAATCCTCTCAATACTCTCTGCTCTTAATTAAATATTAGGTGTCATTAGCACAAAGAGAGAATGCGAGGAATATTCATTTGATGCAAAGGGTGTCATTGTAAATGAGAAACAGTGGGGGTCTCTGTAACTCAAGGTAGCCTTAAACTCTTTAGTACAAAGTGCACCTAGTTGTTAATTCCCTACTTTTCCCCCCCTCTGAACTGTTTTACCTAAAAATGATGACTTTCATTCTTTATATAATGCCTTGGTAAGGCCACACGTGGAATACGGCATGTAAGGAAGGCAGGAAGGAAACATTGTGGTGGTGTTTCTAGCCTGATCTTTACAGAAACTTTCCTGCTTACAGAAACTGCCTCCCACAGTTAACCCTTATGACATTGTAACAGCTAAGGCGAAGCGCCCATTGATATGAGTGCCGTTGAGTTGGTCACGCCCACATGATCACATGACCACCAAGCCCACACCTACCCAGCTGGTCATTAGGGCAGAGAACTGGTTGTTAAATTATTTGAATCCCACCAATGCTTTATAACTATAAAAATCAAACGCAAACACACATCCTTCGCATTCTATACAATTGAATTGAAAACCCGATATTGTATGAGTATTGCTCTCTACAGTAGAATTCAGTGTAGTTACTGCCCTGTTTTTCAGCCTATTTGTCCTTGTTTTTATTGTCCTGTACCGGCTGCCAGATGGTAAAAGTTTAAAATAAGTTCAAAAAGTCCACTTATCAATTACTGCTTGATTGAATACAATAAGTCCAATCTCTGAAGCCAATGCATCTTACAAAAAAAAAAAAAAAAACAACCCTCCAGATGGAATTGTTCCCCAGTTAAATGAGGTATGTCCATTCCCCACTCTCCTTCAAACCTCCCTTTGTCAACTCTTTATTTCCAGATTGTCTTGGTCCAGTTTCCCAGAGACAGTTATCGATCTTTGATGCAGCTGGAAAATTGTCAGTTGCAACCAGTGGGGTCAGATTTTGTCTACTTCAGTGTTTTTCAACAATGGCCGCTTTAAGATGAGTGGACTTCCAACTCCCAGAATTCAGTTCCACCCATCTTAAAGTGGCCAAGGTTGAGATAAACTGGTCTACTTGATTGCAACAAGTATTCATTCCCATTTTGTTTAAGTTTAGCAAGGTTTCCCACTCTCCCCTTCCTTAGGAAAATAAAGGAGATTAACTTGGATAGGGGGCAGTGAAATTTTTTTTTGCAAGAATGTCATGGTCATTCTCATGAAACACTGCCACAGAGAAGGTTTGCAGCTTCAAAAAAGTGCTATCTGATTGAGCATCGTTGTTGGGGGGAAATACTTTGATACAGATTAATAGATTAACAGAGTTGGAAGGGACCTTGTAGGTCTTCTAGTCCAACTCATCCCCCAAGCAGGAGACCCTACACCATTTTTGACTAATGGCAGCCCAATCTCTTCTTGAAAGCTTCCAGGAATGACGCTCCCACAACTTCTGAAGGCAACTTCTGTTCCATGGGTTGATTGTCCTCACTGTTAGAAAATTCATCCTTATTTCCAGGTTGAATCTCTCCTTGATCACTTTCCATCCATTATTCCTTGTCTGGTCTTCAGGTGCTTTGGAAAATAGCTTGACCCCCACCCCTCTTTGTCAGCCCTCAAATATTGGAAGACTGCTATCATGTCTCCCCTGATCCTTCTCTTCACTAGACCAGCCATGCCCAGTTCCTACAACTGTTCATCATATGTTTTGGCCTCCATTCAACTAATCTTCTTGGTTGCTCTTCTCTGCACTTTTTCTAGCGTCTCAACATCTTTTTATAGTGTGGTGACCAAAATTGGATGCAGTGTTCTAAGTGTTGCTCTTACTAAGGCTTTATAGAGTGGTGTTAGTACCTCACTTGATCTTCATTGCATCCCTCTGTTAATGCAATTTAGGATTGCAGTGGCAATGTAGGCTTGCATTGATATTAATTAATATTACAGGATTTACATCGTATAATAATAATATCTATAGTTTTAAGTGTCTGGCATCAACCTTCAAACAATACATAATGTAGCCAGGGCCTGTGTGGCTAAATATAGCATTGGTTTTGTTGTAATTTCTTTGTTTGATTGTTTTGAGCCACCGAGAGTCATTGAAAGTTGGGCAGCATACAAGCTTCATAAATTATTCTCGTTGGTCGCCCAGTCAGCCAAGCAATCCAATTGGATTTGGCATTTTTGTTCGCTTATGGAATCCTTCCCAAAAACCCAAGGTAGGCAGATGTTGTGGTTTAATCGTATTAAATTATTTTTTATCACTATTAGAAAGCATTTTGTAAACAAAATGGTTGACCCTGTTTGATTATAGTTTGATTGATATGGCTTGCTGCATCAAGTTTAGGGGTGACTTGCTTTTTTGATTAAAACCCAAACTGCTCGTATTTTAAATGAACACTGTTATTTTTAAAATGCCTTGCAGTTAAAATTACTGGTTTATATTTGGAAAAAGTCTAGTGGCCCCTTTGCCATTAGCACGTTAACAGCTCCCTTTGTCAGATGGCATAGAGAGGTTAAACACTCCAGCAGCATGCTGTCTGGGGAGTTGTGATAGTTGCAGTCTACACATCCCCAAGCTGGCAAGGTTAGACTGTGTTGGGTTTGAATTTCTGCACAAGGCTGTATCCTTTCCAACATAATGGTCACCTGACATTCTCTTTTCCTATCTCAACCTGTTTTTTTCTTCCCCTGGAGAGCTTATGTGAGACTCGGAAGTGTTCTTTATAAATAAAGAAGACACTCATGCTGGGGTTTTCCTTTATAACATCTGTCCAGATAGATGAGATGGATGGGTAGAGCTAGAGCTATAGATGATAGAGTTAGAGATAGGGAACTATCTATATCCATCCATCCATCCATCCAGCTATCATCTGTCAATCAATATGTTCATCCATCCATCCATCCATCCATCCATCCATCCATCCATCCATCCATCCATCCATGCATCCATCCATATCCTATCTGTCTGTCTGTCTGTCATCTATTTATTCAGCTTACTATCATTTGTCCATCCATCCATCCATCCATCCATCCATCCATCCATCCTATTGGTCAGTCTGTCTGCCTGTCTGTCTGTCTGTCTGTCTGTCTGTCTGTCTGTCTGTCTGTCTATCTATCTATCTATCTATCTATCTATCTATCTATCTATCTATCTATCTATCTATCTATCTATCTATCTATCTATCTATCTATCTATCTATCTATCTATCTATCTATCTATCTATCTATCTATCTATCTATCTATCATCATTATTCAGCTTTCTATCATTTGTCAATCAATCCATCCATCCTATTGGTCAGTCTGTCTGTTTGCCTATCTATCATCTATCTGTCTGTCTGTCTGTCTGTCTGTCTGTCTGTCTGTCATCTATCTATCTATCTATCTATCTATCTATCTATCTATCTATCTATCTATCTATCATCTTTCTATCATCTGTTAATCCATCCATCCTATCTATTGATCTATTGATCAATCTATCATCTGTTTGCCCATTATTCTGTCCATCCATCCATCCATCCATCCATCCATCCATCCATCCATCTATCTATCTGAAATAAAAACTTCCATTTTATTAGAAAACTTCATGAATCCAATGGACAATATTGTTTTCATATTTCCATATAAAATATGGACCATTTCGTGACCATTTGAAAATAAATTCAGATTCATTTGTTTTGGGTGATGCCTTGATGGAAACTTTAGTCGATTTGTACCTGAGCATAATTTGGGAGATTAGCTTGCATTTTGCATACAACTTGTTGAAAGTATAAAACACATTAAACATGATGTCATGGAGTGGAGGCCTTGAATTCCTATATTATTATCTAATTGATAGTGATAAATAATAGTATTACAGGATGTCTTGTTGCTTTGTAAGTAAGTAAGTGCAGGGCCCGTGTGGAGGCTCAGGTAGGGGGGAAAGCCTCCAGAGCCTGGGGAAGGCCAAAACTCTCCCCCCCTGCCATCATGCAGGAGGCCAACTAGGCCACACCCACCATGGACAGGCCCACCCAGCAACCAGGCAGAGAACCCATTGCTGAAATTTTTGAAGCCCACCTCTGCCTCTATCATAGAGACGAACATAATTTTGCTGATAAGGACAGTGTAAATTGTTGGAAATTATTGGAATGACATTATTTTATTGCTGGATTGAGTTGAGGAAGAGAATCCAAAGATGCTTAACCTAAAAGTTGTGTGGTTCCCCAGGAAACCTCATTTGTGTGTAAAACCAGTGGCAGCTCAGCTCCTTCCTGCAGATGGGTGACTAATGGACCCTTCTACTGAGGTCCCAGCAGGAACACCACTGGTCAGATATAGGATGAAGCGCCTTCAAAGATACATTTAATATTTGCAAAGCTAAATCCCGCTCAATGTTCTCTCCTGCTGTTTCATGTTTCCACAGGGTAATCAGGAAGCCACTGCACCCCCTGAAACGATGGCCCAGCCTTACGCCTCCGCCCAGTTTGCTCCTCCTCAAAACGGCATCCCAGGAGACTACACCGGCCCCCATCCTCACCCGACCCCTGACTACTCCGGGCAAACCACGGTTACAGAGCACACGTTAAATCTGTACCCACCTGCGCAGACGCACTCCGAGCCAAACACAAGTGACACAAATGCACAAACTGTCTCAGGCACAGCCACCGTAAGTAGGTTTTTTCATTTTATTTTTCCAACCTTCTCCTTTAAAACATGCTGTTCGTTTTCCAAAGCCTTGGCAGGCAAGAATCCTGTGCCTGGTGTTCATTTGGGAATCTAATGGAATGGCCTTCATAGCGGAAAGAAATATTTGGACTCTGAGATTTGATCCAGGGTAAATTTCAGCCGCTCTCCATATCCTTCCTGGGTGTGATCTTTAACAGCATAGATTTTAGCAGAAACGATTTTGATAAGATTGATGTTTTACTGAAGACCTGGTTGTCTTCTGCATTATTGCATGAACTTTGCCTAAACCGGTGTTTTAAATCATTTAACTATATTTTCAGAAATAGATGCATTGATGGACCGAATCCTAGTTTGTGTAGCTGCAAATGTGCACTTGGGAGTAGTTAATAAAAAAACAACAACAACAACAACACTTCAAGGTGTTGGGCACAATCCTGTCATATATGTCAAAAGGATAAGGCTGTGGTTGTGTCACCAAAGCACTACAGTAGAACCTCTGGTCATGAATGCTTCTCACTACGACCAAATCGGGTTCCAACCAAAAAATTCACAATGATTATTTTTTTCATGGCTGATTTCCCCTTCCACCCCACCCCACCCTTTTTTTTGTACAGTAGTGGCCAAAATTGTGGAAAAGTGTATTTTTGAGATTTGATGGCTAATAACACCATTTTTTTTGGGGGGGGGGGGAGTTTCAAAATAATCATATTCCACTGCTGGAATGGCCTGGGAATAGCCCAAACCTTAACCCAATTGAAAATCTATGGAGCTGACTAAAGAAACTTGTTAGTCAGAAGTGACCCAGCAATAAAACCCAGTTAATAGAAGCAATCATTCAATCTTGGTTTCACATTATAACAGCTGCAGAACTAAAAGACTTGGTTCACTCCATGGGAAGATGTTGTAAGGCCGTAATTCATGCTAAAGGTTGCCCAACAAAGTATTAACTGACGTGATAATTTTGGTATATCTTGTTTTTCTATGTGTTTCACTTTTCTTCTTTATACTGTAACTGCCATTCTAATAGCAAATCCTTCAAAAAAGATAGTGCATTACATTCTTTATTAAATGTCATTGATACATATTTTTATGGTACTATTTAAAAAAAGTGGTGTTATTAGCTAGTTTTGGAAAATACTTTTCCCAAAACGTTTCCACAATTTTGGCTACTACTGTAAGTGCCAAATTTCCAAAATTAGGTTCAGGTCACAACCAAATCAGTTTGCAACCAAAGGTATGGAACATATAAATTTTGATAATAAAATAAAATAAATAATAAAATATTATGATTGGAATCAGAGGTTCTACTGTAATTGTTTTCTATGATTGTGAAGCATTCTGGATTGAACAGGACGATGCTTTAGAGCTTCTGTAGAGGCATATTTCATCAAAATCTTAATATCTTTTATGATTATGGGTTTCCTTTCTAAATCTGTGTCAAGTTTACTTCAGAGTTATGCTGTATTTTTCATATTGCTCTCTAAAGTGTGGTTGGATAGTGTCCTTCTCATCTGTGGGAAGCATGTAGGCATATTTACTACCATAGTTAGAGGTTTGTATGCCTATCTACTTGTAGTCTGGTTGTTTGGAGGCCTAAGGCAGACCTCCTGGGCTTATTTAAGTAGCAAACTGGCCACTAGGTGACTGTTTGGGGTTATGATGGACACTAAACAAGATACTTACAACCCAGATGTTTTGGCATCTCCCTGGTCATGTGATCACATTTTGGGCATCCTGTAAAAAAGTAAGGTTCTACATTTAGGCAAGAAAAACAAAATGCACAGATACAGTATAGGTGGTACCTTGCTCAATAGTAGTAACTGTGAGAGGGATCTTGGAGTCCTAGTGGACAACCATTTAAATAGGGGCCAGCCGTGTGCAGGAGCTGCCCAAAAAGCTAACACAGTTCTAGGCTGCATCAACAGAGGGATAGAATCAAGATCACATGAAGGGTTAATGCCACTTTATAAGGTCTTGGGAAGGCCACATTTGGAATACAGCATTCAGTTTTGGTCACCACGATGTAAAAAAGATGTGGAGACTCTAGAAAGAGTGCAGAGAAGAGCAACAAAGATGATGAGGGGACTGGAGACTAAAACATATGAAGAACGGTTGCAGGAACTGGATATGTCTAGTTTAATGAAAAGAAGGACTAGGGGAGACATGATAGCAGTGTTCCAATATCTCAGGAACTGCCACAAAGAAGAGGGAGTCAAACTATTAT
The DNA here is from genome assembly GCF_009769535.1 of Thamnophis elegans. Taxonomy (NCBI): domain Eukaryota; kingdom Metazoa; phylum Chordata; class Lepidosauria; order Squamata; family Natricidae; genus Thamnophis; species Thamnophis elegans. The sequence continues at coordinate 16,070,932 of NC_045554.1, forward strand.
CCAAGGCACCTGAGGGCATCACAAGAAACAATGGATGGAAACTAATCAAGGAGAGAAGCCACTTAGAACTGAGGAGAAATTTCCTGGCAGTTAGAACAATGAACTAGTGGAACAGCTTGCCTCCAGAGGTTGTGAATTCCCCAACACTGGAAGTCTTTAAGAAGATGTTGGAGAGCCATTTGTCTGGAATGGTATAGGGTTTACTGCCTAGGCAGGGGGTTGGACTAGAAGACCTCCAAGGTCCCTTCCAATTCTGCTGTTGTATTGTATTGTATTGTACTGGATTGTAACCAAACCACATTTACAGCTGTTTACAATGTTCCACAGTTATGTGACCAAGATTTAGGATGTTTTTTTAACATCCTAAATCTGGTGTTTACTTCTGCTTTCTACACAAAAAAAGTCCATTGGAAACACTTAACAATTGTGACATTTGCTTCATGATCACCATAAAAATGTCATAAAATTGTGTCAGTCACATGATGACCTGCTTAATGACTCATACAATTTATGATTGTAATTTTGGGCTCAATAGCAATAGCACTTAGTCATATAGTGCTTCACGGTTTTTCTAAGTGGTTTACAGAGTCAGCCTCTTGTCCCCAACAGTCTGGGTCCTCACCTCGGAAGGCTGGAAGGCTGAGTCCAAAGTGCTCCTGGGGGGTTGAAGAGGGCAAAAATGGACCATTTTTTGTTCGTTTTTGCCCCTCCCCAGTCCCCAGGAACATTCTACAAGCCTCCCAAAGCCTATGCATGCCCTGTTTTTAGCAAAAAAAAAAAAGAGAGTCCGCTTTCTGCTCGTTTTTGCACCCCCCCAGCCCCCAGGAGCAATTTGCAAGCCTCTCAAACTCTCTGCATGCCACGTTTTTCTCAAAAAAACAGGGCATGCAGAGGGTTTTGGAGGCCTGCAGAGTGCAAAACCTTTTTTTAAAAAATTAGCTCTTCAAAATCTTGGTGTGTCTTATAGTCCGCTGCGTCTTATAGTCTGAAAAATATGGTGTTTTTTTTCCTTTTTACAGTTAGATATTTGCCTTGTCCTGTAGAGCTCAAGACAGTAAATTTTCCTTGCATCCCATCTTATAACCACCAGAATTATGCAGTAGATTGGGGGAAGAGATTGTGATGGCTTAAATTTGGATCCACCAAATCCCTCACCAAGGCTTCTTAGGAGCTGAAGAAGTTTCTGCGGCACCCAAATTTAAGATGAATATGAATGCACACATACATGGGCTTACGTACAAACACATATATGCAATATATGATGAAAGTTCACTTATTTAGGTTTGAAGTTTGAAATATCTATGGCATTTAGACTCTTACTAACAGTTTTCTCTCCTGTTGTCGTATGTATTGGTTTCTTTCTTCATCATAATCCTCTTGGGTCAGAGAATTTAGATTTCCATGGGGATGGGAATTCTGCTGAAAATTATGGAGGTCTTCTGGAGTTCTAAAGCATTATGCAATATTGAACCCAGTGAAACAACGAACCAACTTGCTATTAAGTAGCTTCTTAAATTTCTATGTTCCTAATTCCATTTTCCTTTTCTTTTCATGTGCAAAATAATTAGGGTGGCTTAGAAAACAAAGCTCAATAAAAAAAAGCCATTACATTTTATAATGTAACAAACCATAAACCTGAGTGAAGCAATAGATTACCGTGAAGGCAGCAAAATGAGTGTAAGACAGGATGGAATTATGATAAAATCCACCTAAAACAAAACAAACTTGCAGGAGCTGCTGTAAAAGTACAGTCTCATAATTCAATTAAAAGTAAATGAAATCTCATTTGAGTTTGACCCCCCGATAATTTCATAGAGACATCTGGGGTTTAACATAACAACAAGGATAGGATAGGATAGGATAGGATAGGATAGGATAGGATAGGATAGGATAGGAATATAGAATAGGATAGGATAGGATAGGATAGAATAGAATAGAACAGAACATAGAGAATAGGGAACAGAGAATAGAGAATAGAATACAGAGTAGAGTAGAGTAGAGTAGAGTAGAGTAGAGTAGAATAGAATAGAATAGAATAGAATAGAATAGAGAACAGAGAATAGAATACAGAGTAGAGTAGAGAAGAGTGGAATACAAAATACGGAATACAGAATAGAATAGAATAGAATAGAATAGAATAGAATAGAAAATAGCTGGAAGGGACTTGGAATATCGATATCATTTTAGCTATATCATTTATAATTATTATTTATAAGCTATATCATTTCAGGTAAGGGACTGTCCGTATCTTCTTAAAAACTTCCAGTGATGGAGCTCCCACAATTTCTGCAGGCAAGCTGTTCACCTGATTAATTGTTCTCACTGCTAGGAAGTTTCTCTTTAATTCCAGGTTGCTTGTCTCGTTGATTAGTTGATTAGTTTTCAACCATTGTTTCTTGTCCTGCCTTCAGATGCTTTGGAGAATAATTTGACCCCTTCTTCTTTGTAGCAGCCTCTCAAATACTGGAATACTACTATCATGTCATCCCTAATTCTTCTTTTCTTTAGATCCTGCAGCCGTTCTTCATATGTTTCAGTCTCCAGACCTTTGATCAATTTAGTTGCTCTTCTCTGAACTTTTTCCAAAGTCTCAACATCTTTTTTTGTAGTATGGTGACCAAAATTGGTTGCAGTATTCTAGAAGTACAGAAGTAGCTTACTATTGCCATCTTCTGAGTTTGATTTATGAGTTTTCTTTAGATGGATTTGTATCCCCTTTAGCTGTCCTCATCCCTGTTACGGGCTATTCTTAGCTTCAAACTCCACTTTTGACCTTCTCAACTGAATAGACACTTCTGGGAGGGCATATTCCTTCCAGCATCACCCTCATTGTCCCTGAAGTTACCAAGCCTTTCACCAAGCCATCATGGTAATTCCCTGTGAGAGCTTATGTGTCACGATATCATTATCTTAATCATTGTCAAATCCCAACAGTTGGGAGATACACACAAGAAATAGGCTCGAAACCCTTGTGGGGTGATCATAGTTGGCTTCTTCAATGGGTCACATCAAATTCCCTGGTGTGGAAAGAAACAGTGAGGTCAGTTCTGTCCTCAGCTGACTTGCGGAGTAGACTAGAGATTTTTTTTTTTTTTTTAAATCAACTCTGGTGAAAATTGTTGTCTTTTGGAAAATGTAACTGCCACTGTTGAGTTGTCTTGCCAAATATATTTCCTGCAAAGACCAAAAAAATAATAATCTGTTGTGCAGCTACTCACTCGAAGTTTGAGCTATAATTATAAAATAGGAAGGTTGCATTTAGTTCTCCACCTCAGCAACATTAAGATGTATGGAACTTCAGCTCCCAGAATTCTTCAGGCTGCATGGTTGACTTATGGATTTAGACTATGAAGCAGGGGTGAAATCCAGCAGGTTCTGTCAGGTTCTGGAGAACCGGTAATGGAAATTTTGAGTAGTTCAGAAAACCAGCAAATGCCACTTCTGGCTGGTCCCAGAGTGGGGTGGGAATGGAGATTTTGCAGTATCCTTCCCCTGCCACTCCCACCAAGCCATGTGTCAGCGTTCCAAATATCATCCAGAATTAAATCAGAGTTCAAGGCATAGTTTTCATCAAAGTTCCAATTTAAGAGAGGCATGTTGGTACATCTGTGGAAAACCTGAATCTGAAAGCTTCCTGGGTTTTCCACCCAGTTGAAAGTTCAAGACCTTGCCACCACACCCACAAGTTCATCTCATGGTCCAATCTTCTACTGCCATGCTGGCAATTCCACCCATCCACTTCCGGTCAGGTGGAGAGGTGCCAAGACAAAGGATGACCTTGAGCTTCTAGAAAGGAATGTTTTATTTTGACAACAACATTCTATTACTTACTATTCTCCCTCCCAATTCCCCACTAATGAAACAGCATAGTAAAGAAAGAGTGAGAGTGTGTGGCAGGCCAAAGATCCTAAAAGGAATATGACTGCAGGCCTGACCCCATGCCCACCAAGCCATGCCCACGGAACCAGTAGTAAAAAAAAAAATGAATTTCACTATTGCCATGAAGTCCAGTCTCTGTTTACTGTAGGAATCCAAAATAGGTCATATTCTTCAGACAGCTGACTAATAGTAGAGGCTCTATGGAGATCAGAATTTGTGTTCTCTGATCTTGGTTGTTTTCCTGCAGGCTTTTCCTGAGCAGCATTGGTGATGCCATTAGTGTGAAGGAGACCAACTGAAAGTTTCATAGTGCACTGAAACTTTATTCTTTCCTGTATTCATTTATTGATTAGACTTGCAGGCTGCCCATCTTGTCTAGAGAGGTGTCCCTGGACAGCTTGCAAACTGTTAAAAACCAGTAAAATATCAAAACAATAAATAATAACAATAATGGACATCTGGCTGACTGTGTGACATGCCATAATTATTTAGAATTAAAAGATGAGGAGGAAGGGAGCAGTTATGTTGTTACTGAGCCTGGCCATAAAAGGTCTGCAGGAAAAGAAGTCTAACACTAACTCACACCTTAACCCTAACCCTAACCTCACCCTAACAAAACCCCTAACTGGGGGGGGATTCAGCCAGTTCGGACTGGTTTGAGCGAACCAGATATCAATTTTAATCTGTTTCGCTGAACCGTAGTTATAAGGACTGGCTGACCCCACCCTCCCCTTCCTTCCTAATAGCACTTAGATTTATATACTGCTTCCCGCTGCTTCACAGTCCTCTCTAAGTGGTTTACAGAGTCAGCTTCTTTCCCCCAACAATCTGGGTCCTCATTTTACCCACCTCAGAAGGACAGAAGGCTGAGTCAACCTTGAGCCTGGTGAGATTCGAACTGCCAGATTGCAGGCAGCTGGCAGTCAGCAGAAATAGCCTGCAGTACTGCGGTCTAACCACTACACCAGCGCGTGTCAGCTCCTCTCCATTAATTAATTAGGAAAGAAAGACCACAAGACTCCATGTGTGGAAATCAAGTGTACTTTTACTAATTAAGAATGATTAAAGGCAAAGCGTAGCAAAGTCTGATTATTTAGGCGTGAAAGCGATTGATATATAGAATAGCCCATTCCCCACCCCTTGGCATCATAGTCCCAGTCCAATCATAATTCTTTCAAGTGTTCAGGTGTGAGATAACTTCAAAAGGCATCACGAAGATGGAATGTCGGTGCCGTTAGTCCTGGTGGGAAACACCCACGCATGCGTAGTCCGATCAGTCTGTGAACTCCAGAACCTTCCTCCAGCACAATGAGTAACCCCTCCCAAATATCATGCCCTCCCTCCCCGTTTCATGGCAGCTGAAGCGACAGCAAAGCAGAAGCTGACATCCGGCTGTCCCCCAGAAAAAGGCGATCAGGCCTGGAAAATGAGAAAGCACAAACAAACAGACGAACAACAAAACATAGAAGAGAGATTGGGGGGGGGAGAGAAAATTAAGGCTTGTCAAGATAAGCAGCATAAAACTTCTGAAGTAGTCGGGGGGCACGAACATGGGACTTGTCAACCCATTCCGTATGCGAGGGAGGAAAATGTTTCCAAGCCACCAAGTATTGAATGCGATTACGCCGCCTGCGGGAGTCCAGTATTTCACGAACTTCAAAGTGCCGTTCACCATCAATCAACAAGAGAGCAGGTAGAGGATCATCAGGTGGACGTAAAGTTGAAACACGAACAGGCTTAATGAGGTTAACGTGGAACATGGGATGAACACGGTTGTGATGCTTAGGAAGCTGCAAACGAACGGAAACAGGATTGATGATCTTGATAATGGGGAAAGGACCAACATACTTAGGTCCCAACTTTTTGGATTTTTGTGTGGTCTGAAGGAACTTTGTGGACAAGTAGACCAGGTCACCCTCCTTGTACTGATAAGGCCGCGTACGCTTCTTATCAGCTTGTTTCTTATGAGCGCGATGTGCAGCATCCAAAGTAGCAAGAGTTAAAGGCCAAACATGGCTCAGACGCTCACTCCAGTCAGCGACGGAAGAAACTTGCGGAGGGTCACGAGGCAACTCAGGAATAGGAACAAAATCCTGACCAAAAACAACCCGGAAAGGGGTAAAACCAGTGCTGGTATGAACAGAATTGTTGTAGGCCACCTCAGCGTGCGGTAGCAAGTCAACCCAATCATCCTGCTGATAATTGAGGAAACAACGTAAATATTGTTCCAAAACAGAATTGGTCCTTTCACAGGCCCCATTAGTCTGAGGATGGTGGGCGGAGCTAAGGCCCTGGGCGGAGCCAATGCGCTTAAGAAATTCCTTCCAGAAAGTTGAGGTGAATTGGACACCTCTATCAGAAATAATGCGATCAGGCACTCCATGCAAACGGTAAACGTGGGAAATGAAGAGTTTAGCGAGAGCCTTAGCAGAAGGAATTTTGTGGCAAGGTATAAAATGAACTTGTTTCAAAAATAAGTCCGTAACGACCCAAATGACGGTGTGCCCTTGGCTCTCGGGAAGCTCGACAATGAAGTCCATCGAAATTTCCTTCCAAGGGGCAACAGGCCGTGCCACAGATTGGAGCAGTCCTTGTGGTTTTCCAGGTGGCCTTTTAGCGGCAGCACAAACCGGACAACTAGCAACATACAGTTCAATGTCCTTTTTCAAAGAGGGCCACCAGAATTGCCTCTTGACTAGATGTAAAGTTTTGACGAAACCAAAATGACCCGCCAACTTGGAATTGTGAGCTCGTTGGAGGACGACGAGACGAAGAGAGGCGGGGACATAAAGCTTGGCTCCGATCCACGGTAAATCGTCCCTCATCGTGCACTCATCTAGATGCTTCTGGAACCAGTCATCCTGGGGAAGAGCGCGTTTGAGGTCAGAGAGAAAATCTTGAGGCACCTCCACTTTGGAGCGTGCTTGTTGGCGAGTGACCACCGGAGCCGCCAGGCTGGAAGTGGGAACAACAGGCTGAACAATGCTCAATTTAGAGCAGTTGTATTGAGGGAGTCTGGACAAAGCGTCCGCCATGAAATTTTTCCCTCCAGGGATGTACTTGAGTGTGAAATTGAAACAGTTGAAATGTTGGGCCCACCGCATCTGTTTAGGGGATAGACGGCGCGGGGTCCTCAAAGCCTCCAAATTCTTGTGGTCAGTCCACACCTCAAAAGGGTGCTTAGCGCCTTCCAGAAAATGGTGCCACGTGGTTAGGGCCCATCGCACTGCAAACGCCTCCTTCTCCCAAACGGCCCAACGTCTCTCAGTGTCCGTGAGCTTGCGGGAGGTGTAAGCGCAAGGTTGTAAGTTACCTTGGTCGTTGGCTTGCAGCAAGACGGCCCCAACGGCGACGTCACTGGCATCGGCTTGGACTACGAAAGGCTTGTCCATGTCGGGATGCTTCAGGACTGGTTCCTCAGCAAAAAGGCGTTTCAGCTTTTCGAAAGCAGCTTGGCATTCCATGGTCCAATCCAGTGGCTTGCTAGGCTTAGGTTTAGGTCCACCTTTGGACTTCAGCAAATTTGTGATAGGAAGCGCAATCTTGGCAAAAGAAGGAATGAACTGACAGTAGAAGTTAGCAAAACCCAAAAACTTTTGCAACTGTCTGCGAGTTCGGGGCACTTCAGTGACCGCCTTCACTTTCCCAGGGTCCATCTCAATGCCGGCGGGAGAGATGCGATACCCTAGGTAGTCAATCTTAGCCTGGTGAAATTCACACTTGAACAATTTGGCATAAAGTTCAGTGGCCCTGAGTTTTTTCAAGACAGTGCGCACTAGAGCGACGTGTTCGTCATATGTGTGAGTATAGATAAGGATATCGTCTAAATATACGATAACGCCTTTGTAAAGGTGGTCATGCAAGATCTCATTAATTAATTGCATGAAAACTGCAGGCGCCCCCTGTAGGCCAAAAGGCATCACCCGGAACTGGAAGCAACCAAGAGGGCAGTTGAATGCAGTTTTCCATTCATCTCCTTCCTTTATACGGACCCTATAGTATGCTTCCCTGAGGTCCAGTTTAGTGAAAATGCGGCCTTTTCCCAATTGGGCCAACATGTCCTTCATCAATGGCAGCGGGTAGAGATTTTGGGCTGAGATTCCATTAAGATTTTTAAAATTAACACACAGTCTCAGGGAGCCATCTTTCTTTTCACGGAACAACACAGGAGCAGCGACTTTAGGGCGTGCAGGCTCAATGAACCCCCGTTCCAAATTTTTATCAATGAATTTTCTCATCTCTTCCATCTCCCTAGGCGACATGGAGTATATTTGGGGCTTTGGGAGCTTCACCCCGGGTAAAATGTCGATTGAGCAATCAGTAGGCCTGTGGGGCGGAAGTTTTATCTGAAGACTTCTCACTAAAAACTCCTCTCAGGTCCCAATACACTTTCGGAATTTTTTCCTCTCCTTCAATCCTCTCCTGCCCCCTGGCGGCCAAATCAGAACTGCAGCTAACAGGCTCTGAAGAAACGCCCTCCCCTTCCAGAGGCGTTTTCGTGCGAATGCGTAACCAATCTTCCCTCCAATTTATGCAAGGGTTCCATTTTCGAAGCCAAGGGAGGCCCAAAATGAGTGGCCTGTCCATCCCAGGAGCCACAATAAAAGAGATTAGTTCAGTGTGGGAGCCCATTTTCATCTCTAGGGGTTCAGTAAAGAAATGGGCAGGTCCCCCCCCCCTGCTATGGACCCATCTATCTGGCAAAAAACAATAGGGGTTTTCAAAGTCCTCAATTTGAGGCCCAGTTTCTCCACCATAGCAGGATTGATCATTGAGCGGGAAAAGCCTGAGTCAAGGAGGGCAGGAAGGCTTTCTGACCCCCCCTTCGGGCAGAACTCTCAACTCTATCGGGATTAGCATGGGGCCCTTGTTTGAACTCACCCAGCGAGGCGAGGCGTCGTCATCGGAGTCATCAGAGGAGCTGGTGGAGACCTCAGCTTCTCCCTCCAGGGCCTGGCTGAATTGCGGGAGGGTGGTGGAATCCACAGCGAACGCGGCTTCCTTTTTCTTCTTGTCTGGGGCCTTGCTGGATCTCCCCTCTCGCTTGGCAGGGGCCGGGGCGGTTGTTGGTAGCTTAGCGCGGCATTCTGGCGCACGATGGCCTCCCTTCCCACAACGAAAGCAGGTAAACGGTTTGGCTTTTCCAGAGGGGCCTCCCCTCCCTTCGCTTCTCACTTCGAAAGGGGTTTTGCGGTGTGGGGGGGAAGATCTCGCTGCTTTCTCTCTTTGCTTCTCCCTCTCCTCCTTTGCACATCGGAGTCTAATTAAATCCAGTTCAATGTCAGCTGCATTTTCAAACCAAATTGTGAGGCGGTTGGGAAGGTGGCAATTAACACATTGTTGATAAATATCTTCATCCAAGCCCAAAGCAAATTTATCCAAAAGGGCTTCCTCACTCCATCCTCTCATATAATTACAAAGGTGTTGGAACTCCTGAATGTACTGGGTCACCAGCCTGTCCCCCTGCGTGAGGGTCATAAATTTCAGTTTGCCCCGTTTCTCAGTCAGGGGGTCATCAAAACATTTCTTGAACGCTTCCATAAACGCATTAAAATTCCTCAGGAGGGGGGAATTGGTCCGGTGTAACCCTCCCCACCAATCAGCAGCCTCGTCTTCTAAAGCAAGCAAAATCATGCGCACTCTCATGGCATCTGATTCAAAATCGGGCCCATAAATTTCCATGTAGTTATAAACTTGCATGATGAAAAACCCCAGCTTCTTAGGATTTCCATCATACTTTACAGTTAAGGGGGGGACTTTAGCCATTCTGCATCTTCTGGGGGGTGGGGCCCCTGGTCTGGCAGCACCCCTGGCTGGGGGGGGTGAAGTTGACCATGGGTTTTCTTGCTCCCACCCCCTCTCGGCCTCTTCGCCCTCCCCGAATCTTTGCCCAGAGTACCTCTGTTCCAAGTAATCAGGTTGACCTCTTTCCTGGGGTCTTCGTTCGGCCCCGGCTTCAAATGGCCTTTCTTGATGTTTTTTTCTGGTAACGGTCGCATCCCAGTTCGCACTATCTTCTCTTTGTCCCACCGACAAGGACCAACGGGGAGGGGGGCGCTCGCAGGGCTCGTTATTTCCAGCTGAGCCAACTCCTCGGGTAATAATAAATCAGTGGGTTCTTTTCCCATTTCTCCATCGCTGGCTTGTGAAGACATTTTCTCGGTTTCATCTTCTTGTAGTTTTCACCCCCCACGGAAGGTTGTATTCTCCTGGTAGGGTGTTGATGAGACTTCGCTATCTGTCAGCTCCTCTCCATTAATTAATTAGGAAAGAAAGACCACGAGACTCCGTGTGTGGAAATCAAGTGTACTTTTACTAATTAAGAATGATTAAAGGCAAAGCGTAGCAAAGTCTGATTATTTAGGCGCGAAAGCGATTGATATATAGAATAGCCCATTCCCCACCCCTTGGCATCATAGTCCCAGTCCAATCATAATTCTTTCAAGTGTCAGGTGTGAGATAACTTCAAAAGGTATCACGAAGATGGAATGTCGGTGCCGTTAGTCCTGGTGGGAAACACCCACGCATGTGTAGTCCGATCAGTCGGTGAACTCCAGAACCTTCCTCCAGCACAATGAGTAACCCCTCCCAAATACCATGCCCTCCCTCCCCGTTTCATGGCAGCTGAAGCGACAGCAAAGCAGAAGCTGACAGCGCGGCTCATCACGGTTACAGAAGGGCTGTCACAGAATGTTGCAATTCTTTTCTAGCTTTCAGGATTTGTGATTTAAAAATATTAGTCCATGTCCTGCACCCTGGAACAAGAAAACTCTTGATTTCCTTCTATGTGACATCCGTTCAGCTGAGGGAAGAAAACAATCATCTCTTTTCTCAAGGCTAAACCAGCCCATTTCCCTCTAAACTCTCCTTAAAGACTCTCATTCATTATTTTCCCTGGGGTCCAACCAGTTTGTTGTGTTAGGGGCTCTAAAACTCATGACTTCAAGAAGTTTGACCTTGACGGGCGAGCTTTGAAATGAGGATATGAGAAAAAACATTTATTCAGCTTTCTAGTTGGAGGAACCCAAACATTTACATGGTGATTTAAAATCTGGATCCCGCCCTTAATATCAAAATGAATTCAAATTTACTGAAGAGCTTCCATACTTTGGGGCATGTCTCTTCTACGCTTTGCTTTATTTTATTTTATTTTTTTTAAGGAAGAAAATCTGGAGTGTCTCTGAAAAGAAAATATATGCTGCATCTTCTCAAAGCATCTTTTTCTAGCAACCTACTGGGATTTTGATTTCGACTTTCATCATCACTTTTTTTTTTTAAGATAAAACAAGACTGGCTGTATTAAGAATTAGAGTAGATCAGGGGTGAAATCAACTGACCTTTGTTACCAGTTCACAAATGTGAGCACACATGCTCGTGCTATACTTGCATGCACCTCCTCTGCACATGCGCAGGACCTTCTGTGCATGTGCAGAGTGTAAAAATGGGATGCAATGACATCCAGGCAGTTGAGCGGATCACAGAGGTGGCAATCAGAAGGTTCTGACCGGTTCTGGAGAACCAGTAGTGAAAATTTTGAGTAGTTCGGAGAACCTGTAAATACCAGTTCTGTCTGGCCCCACCCCCCATCTATTCTCTGCCTCTTGAGCCCCAGCTGATCAGAAGGGAATGCGGATTTTGCAGTATCCTTCCCCTTGAGTGCAGAGGGAATGGGGAATTTACAGTATCCTTCCCCTGGAGTGGGGAGGGAATGGAGATTTTAAAGTATCCTTCCCCAGGAGTGGGGACAGAGTAAAGATTTTGCAGTATCCTTCCTCCGCCATGCCCACCAAGCCGCAGCCAAAGAACCAATAGTAATTTTTTTTGAATCCCACCACTGGCAGAGCCTCCCACTGCCACCATTTCCATTTTGCGCAAACCAGATAGAACCGGCTGAATTGCACCACTGGAATATATTAAGAAATTAGGAATAGGGGGGATATTATTATACATTTTTGCATAATACATTTAAAGTGAAAGGTAGAGGTTTAGATGCGATTTAGAAAAAGGGTTTTAGCAGGTATGCTCAAGAACAATGTTATTACTATTAGAAGGGTGTAGCACATATATAATAACTGGATAATGAAGGATGATGTGCTGACATAAATATGTATAACAACGTTAGAACCACATATGTTTGATGAATGTAGTAATTTTCATTTGTATCTATATTATCAAAATGAATGACAGTCAAATGTCAAACCGTCCTTGTAATAATGTTGATGTATAGTTAAAAATAAAAATAAAAACTTTATGAAAAGAGAGAGAGAGAGAGAGATTGAGAGATTGAGAGAGAGAGAGAGAGACCCTACAGTGGTAAATATTTTCCACCTTCTTTCTTTCTTTTTTTAAAAGAATTTTTCTCTCCGTTGGGAGAAAATACTGAAAATTGCCACCTTGATTTCTCCACCTGAAAAGAGTTGCACAGAACTGGGGTGGCATTTTTTTATTTTTATTTTATTTGGGGGGGGGGGTGTTGAAGCTTTAGTTTAGCTACAGTATTAGCTTTGGATCGTAGCGATAAGTTGACTGACGTGCTATTTGTCCCAGGAAGAGAGAGGATTAAGCAGTGACATGATATCTATCTTCAAATATTGGAAGGGCTGTCAGAGAGATAATGGAGCTATTTGGTTTTCTGTTGGTTCTAGAAACTAGAATCTGAATCAATTGGTTCAAATTACAAGAAAGGAGATTGTAAAATTGGTTTCAAATATTGGTACTCCAAATGCCTGAAAGGGGGACCCCTCCACCTCTAAAAAAAGTTTTGAATCTGAGGGTACTTTATAACTTCTTGATCCATTCCTTCTGGAAACGTGCAAGCTTCTGTTATTCATGCGAAATGCCACAATTATTGTGCAAGAAATGATCAGCTTGCAACCGTTTGTTCAGCAACTGTTGAAATTTACAGTGGCCCTAAAGAAAGACAAACAAACTGGTCCTCGCACTTATGGCCCTCAGGGCATTCCCAGAGGCATCTGATCAAAATTCAGCTGCTTAACGACTGACATATATTTATGACGGTAGCAGCCTCCTACAGTCATGTGATCATCAGTTCTGATCTTCCCATCCAGTTTGGGGGAAGTTGGATTCACTAAGAACTGCATGATTCATTGAACAATTTAGAGATTCAGTTAATCATCATCATCATCATCATCATCATCATCATCATCATCATCATCATTTAACGGCCCTGTAATAATTCTGACCGGCTGGGGTCTGTTTGCTTTCTCCTTTTTTTCTCTTCATCTCTTCTTCCTTTCCTTTCCTTTCTCCTTTTTCCCCTTTCCCTTTCCCTTCTCCTTTCCTTCCCTTTCCTTTCTTCTTCCACTCCCTTCCTCCTTTCTTTCCTCTTTCCTTTCCTTTCCTTCCCTTTCTTCTTTCCTTTCCTTCTCTTCATCTCTTCTTCCATCCCTTTCCCCTTTCCCTTTCCTTCCCTTTCCTTCCCTTTCCTTCCCTTTCCTTCCCTTTCCTTCACTTCCCTTCACTTCCCTTCCTTTTCCTCCTTTCCCTTCCTTTTCTTTTCTTCCCTTCCATTCCCTTCCCTTTCCTTCCCTTTCTGCCCTTCTCTTTCTTCTTCCCTTCCTCCTTTCTTTCCCCTTTCCTTTCCTTCCTTTCCTTTCCTTCCCTTCCCTTTCTTTCCTTTTCCTCCTTTCCCTTCCTTTTCTTTTCTTCCCTTCCTTTCCCTTCCCTTTTTCCTTCCCTTCCCTTTCCTTTACTTCCATTTCTTCCCTTCCCTTTCTTCTTTCCTTCCTCCTTTCTTTCCCCTTTCCTTTCCTTTCCTTTTCCTTCTTTCCCTTCCTTTTGTTTTCTTCCCTTCCTTTCCCTTCCCTTCCTCCTTTCTTTCCTCTTTCCTTTCCTTCCTTTCCTTTCCTTCCTTTCCCTTCCCTTCTGTTTCCTTCCCTTCCCTTTCTTTTCGTTTCTTCCCCTCCTTTCCCTTCCCTTCCCTTTCTTCTTCCCTTTCTCCTTTCTTTCCCCTTTCCTTTCCTTTCCTTCCTTTCCTTTTCTTCCCTTCCTTTCCTTTTCCTCCTTTCCCTTCCTTTTCTTTTCTTCCCTTCCTTTCCCTTCCCTTTTTCCTTCCCTTCCCTTTCCTTTTCTTCCATTTCTCCCTTTCCCTTTCTTCTTCCCTTCCTCCTTTCTTTCCCCTTTCTTTTCCTTCCTTTCCTTTTCCTTCGTTCCCTTCCTTTTCTTTTTTCCTTCCTCCTTTCTTTCCCCTTTCCTTTCCTTCCTTTCCTTCCCTTTCCTTCTGTTTCCTTCTGTTTCCTTCCCATCCCTTCCTTTTCTTTTCTTCCCCTCCTTTCCCTTCCCTTTCTTCTTCCCTTCCTCCTTTCTTTCCTCTTTCCTTCCCTTCCCTCCTGTCCCCTCCCTTTCTCTTTCCCTTTCGCTCTTTTTCCTTTCCTTTTTCCTTTTTTCCCCCTTTTTTCTTCTTTCCCTTCCCTTACTCTAGAAAACCTGAAAATGCCACCCAAAGTATCATTTGGGTATCTTAAGAAATTTTGTTGAGGATGGTGAAGTGGTCAATGTAAATGAGCCTCTGATCCAAATACTTCAGGCTAATAAAGTAGACATTAATCTCCTTGATTATTTTTGAAAGTGCAAAGGCTGATTATGTATGATGCATCATGAGATATTTGGCCTCTAGCTATAAATAGATTAATTTCTAGAAAGCAATTAAGTCCCTTCATTTTTTAAAAAAACTTTAGCTTGATGGACAAGTGTTTCCCTACACAAAGGAACTGTTTCATGCTCTCCTCCTCCCCCACCACTCCGTTCTCTGCCTCTTTATTGCTCAGACAGCTCCTCCTGTTACGTTTTTTGTAGGCAACATGCCTTGTGATAGCCAGTGTTGGAAGGAACATGTGTCCGGTTCAGTTCCAGACTGGGAGAAAGATGCTGGAAACAACACCTGATGTCGAGGCTCTAGAAAGAGTGCAGAGCAGAGCAACAAAGACGATTAGGGGACTTTCCCCTTGTGACAGTTGTTGAGCTAAACTTCACTGCGGTTGTGAAGTTAGTAACCCAGTTGTTAAGTGAATCTGGATTCCCCATTGACTTTGCTTGCCAGAAGCTCGCAAAATGGGATCACGTGACCCCAGGACACAGGAAATGTCATAAATATGAGCCAGTTGCAGGGGTGGGTTCCGGCAGTCACTACTGCCAATTTGCTTGTGGCCACGCTGCCCGTGCATGCTTGATGCGTGCTGCATGTACATGCACAGTGCAATAAAAATTGCTCTCTGCATGTGTAGAAACAAACAACAAGATGATGACACCTATGGCACCACTTGGAGAAATGGTTCCAATGACCCAGGCTGCCAAACCACTACCGGTTCAGCTGAACCAATCTGAACTGGTAGGAACCCACCACTGGCCAGTTGCCAAGAGTCCTATGTGATCGTAGGGATGCTGCAACAGTCATAAATCGCTTTTATCTGTGCCATTGTAACTTTGAACAGTCTCTAAGTGAATTGCTGTAAATTTAGGACTATCTTAGACTTAGAAGACTTAGAATATCTTCACTGTCCCTTTAAAAGTACTAATCAGCCCACATTACAAGGAAATTTTGTTGCATGCAGTCTCCAAGGTATAAAAAAAATGTTGAGATTCTAGAGGATTAGGGGACTAGAGGCTAAAACATATGAAGAATGGTTGCAGGAAGTGGATATGTCTAGTTTAATGAAAAAAAGGACTAGGGGAGACATGATAGCAGTGTTACGATATCTATTCTATTCTATTCTACTTCCTTCTACAGGTATAAATTACTCTTAAAAACCTCAGTTAATTTTTAATTAACTACTGCATGGGAGAGATTGGCTGAGGATTAAATTATGGTTTATTTCACCATAACCGTCTGATGTTCTGACCCAATTCCCCAAACATGACTAGTTGAAGCAATGATTCCTCTATTAGGAGCGCCAGCAGCCCTGGCAAAAAAATGAATGGCTTACAAGTCTGGCCAACCAGAAGATGAATAGTTGTTTGCCACATCTATTCATCTCTGCTCCCTGCCTTTTATCCCCAGAGCTAGGGTGAGACTTCACTAGCAGAAGTGGCTCTTCCGTCCCAAGGACTGGCCCATAGATGTCCACTGCTCTCCTCTCCTTTTCCTTTTGCACATCTCCGTGTCAGGCACTGGACCCAGCTGTTCCTCCTCTTCCTCATCAGCCACCTCCGGACCTGGGAGCTGTTGACTCTCTTGGGCTGAGGGACGGCCCAAGCTCATTCACACTCTGTCTCTCTGTCACTGTCTCTGTCTCTCTGTCTTTCTCTCTCTGTCTCTCTGTCTGTCTCTGTCTGTCTCTCTCTGTCTCTCTGTCTCTCTCTCTCTCTCTCTCTCTCTCTCTCTCTCTCTCTCTCTCTCTCTCTCTCTCTCTCTCTCTCTCTGTCTCTCTCCCTCTCTCTCCCTCTCCCTCTCTCTCTCTCTGGCAGCTCCATTCCCACTTCTCCCTCTTAGCTGTCAGGTTGCCTTGATGCTGACCCTGACTCCCATGCCTTCTCCTCGTCCAATTCAGCTGCTGGAGGGCCGGTGACCAACAGGCCGCAACATCTGATGATCAGTTTGAAAAAGCATCTTTGGGACAACCATGACTTGGATGACAAGAATCTCCGTAGACATCTAGGGTGACAACTGTATTCTGATACTTGGGGAGCTGTCACAGAGAAGAGGGGGTTGACCTATTCCATAAAGAAACTCTGGAAAGAGTGCAGGAAACAGCAACAATGATGATCAAGGGGCTGGAGACTAGAATATATAAAGAACTGTTTCAGGAATTGGGTTTGTCTAGTGAAAAGAAAGACTAGGGAGGACATGATAGCAGTGTTCCAATATTTGACGGGCTGCTACAAAGACAAAGGGAACAACCTATTTTCTAAAGTGCCAGAACGCAGGGAAAGAAGAAATGGATGGAGACTAATCAAGGAGAGAAGCAACCTAGAACTAAGGAGAAATTCCCTGACAGTGAGAACAATTAATCAATGGAACAGCTTGCCTCCAGAAATTGTGAGTGCCCCAACTCTGGCGTTTTTAAAGAAGAGACTGGACACCATTTGTCCAGAATGGTATAGAGCTGTGATGGCGAACCTATGGCATGCGTGCCACAGGTGGCATGCAGATACATTTGTTAGGGCACTCGAGGCGTTGCCCTGTCAGCTCCAGTGCACAGATGGACACTGGCCAGCTGACTTCGGAGTTCTTTTAAGGCCATTTTTTCACCCTCCAGAGGATTCCCTGAAGCCTCTGGAGTGCAAAAAACCGGCCCTATAGGCAAACTGGAAGTTCAGGAATGGACTTCTCGTTTGGCCGTAGGACCGTTTTTCATGCTCCGGAGGCTTCTGGGAAGCCTTCGGGGGGGGAGGCTGTTTTCACCCTCCCCAGTCTCCTAGAAAGCCTCTGGGGTCACATGTGCATTCGCACACAAGTCACACACCTAGCATTATCAGTGTGGGCACGCCCGTGCATGACCCCCCCCTGCACTCCCCCTGCTTTTGGCATGGGATGGGAAAAAGGTTATCCATCACTGGTATAGAGTCTCCTGCTTGAGCAAGGGGTTGGACTAGGAGACCTCCAAGGTCCCTTCCAATCCTATTACTCTATGTTCTATGCCTACCCGTTTATTCTCCAACCCACACTGAAAAAGAAAAATCCAAATAGGGATTTCTGCATGGCTCTAATCATTTTATATCACTTGCACATTGGTCTCCACAATAGTATTAATTGAGCACTATGTTCCCCATTGATAATACAGCATGCAATGAATGTCTGTTTTTGCAGCAGATGAACAATTAGTTTAATTGTACAACTGCATACATAATTAAGCTGTTTTTGTTTATTTGTTAGCGACAGCTATTTTTTTCTCCTGACACTGTTAATAGCAAAATTCTCTCTTTGGAGTGTGCATCAGCAGAAATGGAGAGGATTCAGGTTGCACAGGAAAATTACAAATATGAAACAGCCCCTTGATTGACTAGTACAAAATTTGCTGCTCCAGGAAATTTGAAAGCCCCCATTTCTCTGCTGGATTACAATCTTGAGAAAAGTAACGCATTCCATAAATTCTATTTTCATTCCAAGGTTTACTATTTAATGGGTTGGCATTATCTATTCAGAGGATAGGAGGAACCTTTATGGTCACTGGCACACATAAAAATGAAATTCTGAGGTCTGCTTTCAAAAGAATATACATACAGTACATACATACATACATACATACATACATACATACATACATACACACACACACACACACACATACATATATACCCACCCACCCCCATACACATATACATACACATATACATTTATACACATATACACACACAAACACACACCCATGCATATACATAACTAACAGGATACCCGTGAAACGATCGGGCAATGCAGGAGAAATCTGATTCACTCCGGTTTAATCCGTTGGCTCAGTGGTGGTTGGTGATTGAAACACATAAGGGAATATCACTCCTGCTGCCTTGAATCTGGAATTAGTTCCATAGGTGGAAGGTGTAGACATTTTAGTGAGGTATCAACATTTAATACTTTAAGGAGCCCCAAACCACTCCTGAGTGAAGGAGTGGAACGTCTGCCACTTTGAATTGAGGTAACAGAATGTGAGGCAACTGGCAATTGGAACAGAGTTCTTTTCAGGTGGGGAGTGGGAGTAGAACTCCTTAGCATCAGAGGGTGTTAATTACTGTATAAGAAATACTAATGATCTGATTGTCATTTTGAAAACTCCTTTCTTAGTGAGCACCTACCTAGAAGCCAAGAAGAACATACCTGCCAAATTTCAAGATTGTAGGTTTTCTGGTTTTGGAGATTATGTGATGAGTGAATGGTATTTGGCATACACACACACACACACACACGCACATGCACACGTGCGCACACACACAGACAATATTATATGTGTGTGTGTGTGTGTGTGTGCGCACGCACACACACATACATACATACATACATACATACATACATACATACATACATTACACATACATGTAATGAGCCATGGTGGTGCAGTGGCTAGAATGCAATATCACTGCTCACTCCAGCAGTTTGATTACAAAGTGTGTGTGTGAGAGAGGGGGGGGGATTGAACTCCTGAAGTTATATATTAAAAATACACTTATGTGGAGTATTAATATAAATCTGTGCATGTTATGACTTCAGGGGTATTACCAATTTCCACTTCTTCTGTAGCAATTTTTTTGTGATGTAAAAGGGAAACCATTCCAACACTGGGTGAATTTATGAATGAATGAATGAATGAATGAATGAATGAATGAATGAATGAATGAATGAATCAAGAATTTTAAAACAGACTTTGGAGAATGAAAACACTAATACCTAGCTGAAACTGCCTGTGATCTCTGGATCTTGGCTTTACATTATAACAGTTTAATTAAAATTGATCCTCACCTAGGATTATTATCTGAAAGGTAATTCCATTTTTCATTACATATAGAAGGGATAACTTGGGAAGCCCTG